>NC_056733.1:790434917-790437417 GCF_019279795.1 Protopterus annectens | reverse complement strand
ATATATATATATATATATATGTGTTTGTATATATATATATATATATATATCTATATATATTTATGTGTGTGTGTGTGTGCATATATATATATATATATATATATATATTTATATGTGTGTGTCTGTATGTGTTTATATGTGTGTGTGTATATGTGTATGTGTGTATATATATATATGTGTGTGTGTGTGTATATATATATATATATATATATATATATATATAAATATATATGTGTGTATATAAATATGTGTGTGTGTGTGTGTGTATATATATATATATATATATACACACATTTATGTATGTGTGTGTGTATATAATATATCTATATATATATACATATATGTGTGTCTGTGTGTGTGTCTATATATATATATATATATATATATATATATATATATATATATATACATATATATATATATATATACATATACATATATATATATATATATATATATATATATATATATATATATATATATATATATATATATATATATATATATATATATATATATGTATATATATATATATATATATATATATATATATATATATCTATAGATCTATATTGTGTGTGTAGGTTCATACTAGGCTATCTGCCCTAGGGCATTTATAAGCCTAGCCAGAGTGTGTTTGGCTTTCGCCACCCATTTTAAATTAATTTTGCTATGCCCTTTTTCGAGGTTAGTATACTGTGCCTCTGTCTAACAGTGACACAGAAGTGATACCCGGGGTAAACCTACGATCTCCCATCCAGTCATCAAGATTCTTCTTGAAGAGAGTCAATGAGGGACTCTGCCTAACCTGGACTGGGATTTTATTCCAGTGTGAAGGGTACCTCTGGGTTATGAATCTGTCCCTCCAGCAAGTCCTATTTATTTCAGTGCTGAAGTTCAAGTCTCTCGAGTGCGTAGCTCGATGGGATTTGGATTTTCTGAGGTGCAGCATGTCCATTAATTCCGGGTTGGACATGGCTTTATACGTCAGGCACAGATCGCCTCTGAGCAGGCGGTATGCCACTGAGTAGAGCTGGAGTTTCTTTATCCGGGCAGCATATGGCATCTGTTTGAGCCCTTTGATCCTCTTGGTGAGGTACTTTTGGGGTCTTTCCAGTTGCTGCAGGTGTCTGGTAAGGTACATCCCAAAAGGGGCATTGTACTCAATTATGGGCCTGATGAGGGATGAGTAAAGAGGCACGATGACCTCCCCTGATCTAGATGTGAATCCCTTCATGATTAGATGGGCTATATAAAATGTTTTTCTAACAACTTTGGCCACGTGGTTGTCAAATGAGAGATTGCTATCAACTTGGCTCCCCAGGTCCCGAATTACTTCTGTACTTAATGGATTACCACCTATGTGGTAATTTGTGGGCACTTTGTTTTTGCCAAAGGGGATGACTATACACTTTTTGGCGTTTAGCTTGAGGCCATGGCTCTGGCACCAGTTGTGTGTTTCTATGAGGCCCTTTCGGAGGATGCTTGTGTCGGCTGGAGAGTCGATTATGGCGCCCAGTTTGCAGTCATCTGCGAACTTGGTCAGCCACAGTCCTTCCGTGTTAGCCTGTACCTCCGAGAAATATATACCGAACAAGTGAGGTCCCCAGGACTGAGCCTTGTGGGACGCCACTTGTAACTGGTTTGGAGTCTGACATGGCTCCAGCAATTCTAACCATGTGGGTTCTGTCCTTGAGCCAGTTTGCAACCCATCTAGTGACATAGGGGTTTGTATTTAAGCTGGTGAGCTTATCTATAATGCCCGTGTGGGGTATTGTATCGAAGGCTTTTGCGAGGTGCAGGTAGGCTGTGTGGACCATCTTTCCCCTCAATGGCCTTGGTGAATGTTTCAAAGAAATCAACCAGGTTTAAGAGACAGGATCTGCCCTTAAAGCCGAACTGGGTAGGATCCAGTGTCTGTAGGTCCTCAATATCTTTATTTATGAGGTCCATGATAATCCTTTCCATAGCTTTGCAGACCAAGCTAGTCAGGCTTATGGGGCGATAGTTTCCAGGATCCGTTGAGGCACCACCTTTGTGGAGAGGGACCACTGTTGCTGTACGCCACTCCTTGGGTACATATCCTGTAGTAAGGCTGAGATTGAACAGTAGTTTTATGTTTGGGTTTAGCTCTTCTTGGTGTTCATGTAGGACGCAGCCCAGGACACCGTCTGGTCCCATTGATGCTGTGTTTTCTGCTTTGGAGAGGGCAGCTCTTAGCTGAGCATCTGAGATGTCAGGGGGGCAGCACTCTGCTGGGATAGATATTTGCCCTTTTGGTGGGGAGGGGGGGGTTGCGCTAAACCTGTCAGCTAGGATGTTGGCAGTGTCTGTGGGTTCGGTGTATTTTTTGTCATGCTGGACTAATTCGGAGCATATCTGGGAATTCCTACCCAGGTTCCTAACATAACTAAAGAAAGCCTTGTGATTATCCTTAGTGTCCTGTAAAATTTTTCTCTCGAAGCTGGCCTTAGACAATTTTATGAGTACCCGTAGTTAT
>NC_056733.1:790422417-790429917 GCF_019279795.1 Protopterus annectens | reverse complement strand
TATTGAATGCGCAGTATGAGTGTGAGTTAATACGAAAATACTGGCGACATACGTATGAAAGGAGGTATGATAGTGGGGTAACAAGACGTTTATATAACGTCTTAGCTAACCTGTATTACGCAAGTATAGCTCTATTTCAGTAAAAATGGGAGCGAGTGCGAAAAAATAAATGAGCCAGAAAGAGGTACACCAGCTGGTTATATGTTTTACCGTGTGTCCTGGGACAGTTGCATGTTTTTAAATCGGTGGACCGCCCTTACTAAAAATGACAGTGACCTTGCTTTTCCCGAAAATGATAGTTTTAATAAAGATATTTTGACTAACTTGCGAAAGAAATTAAAAAAAAAAAGAAAAATACCAGGGTTTTGCTGGGCAGCTTTTAAAGATTGGATGTGTGAGGCTAAAGAAAGGGAAAAGGACTCTGTCGTCAGTAGTCTTAAGGACAATCAACAAAAAAGTACAGTTTTGTACCTACCATAAATGTAGATGTTCGAAGATCCACATTGCTGCAGTCATAACCTGTGGGTAGTCCGCTGTCCTCGGTCGGCCCGAATACCAAAGTGTTAGGCTGGCGTCGGTCATGGTCGCTCAGATCTGACGTCAGTACGCCGTGGTACTAAAGCGCATGACCGACGCCATATCCTCAGTCTTTCTTGCCCCAGATGTCAGAAGGCCTTAAAAAGAAAGGCCATAGCCAAAAATAGAAAAATACCCAATCACCAAAATAGCAACAACAGATACACCACAAACCACACAGCCACCCCAAACTACAGAGGGAAGGAGGGAGAATTGGACTGCAGCAATGTGGATCTTCGAACATCTACATTTATGGTAGGTACAAAACTGTACTATGTTCTTCATCTCACATTGCTGCAGTCATAACCTGTGGGTAGAATCCCAAAGCAAAGGTAAAGGAGGTTGGTAAAATCAGATAGCATTAGCAGCTGCTAACATGCCCTGTAAAACTGCAGTGGCAAACCCAGCCCTAGATTTGGAATAAAGAGGAAGATGGTAATGTTTAGAAAAAGTGTGCACTGAACTCCAGGTAGCTGCCTCCAAAATATCCTTAGTAGCTACTCCCCTTAAAAAAGCAGTAGAAGTGGCAGTAGCCCTAGTGGAATGAGGTCTGATTCCAGCCAGAACCTCCTTACCATGATGAGAATAACAAAAAGCAATGCAATGGCCAATCCACTTAGAAATAGTTTGTTTTGAAACAGGTTTTCCTTGAGATCCCAAGGCAAAATAAATGAATGACTGTTGGGACTGTCTGAACCCTTTAGTTCTGCTCAAATAATAACGTAACTGCCTGTGAATGTCCAAAGAATGCAAAATTTTCTCCCCCTTACTTTGGGGATCAGCATAAAATGTAGGCAGATGAATAGATTGGTTTAAGGCCACATTAGAAACAACTTTAGGCATAAAAGTAGGATTAGTACGTAGTGAGACCCTATCCTTATGAAATATCAGGAAGGGTTCAACTGCCATTAGAGCCTGTAATTCAGATACCCTTCTAGCAGACGTAATGGCCAACAAAAAAGCAGTCTTCCAAGACAAAAACTTCAACTCTGAAGTAGCTGCAGGTTCAAAAGGAGGTAAAGTGAGCTTTTCCAACACAAAATTGAGATCCCAGGAAGGAGTAGGAGCTCTACGTGGGGGTCTTATGTTCTTTGCCCCTCTAAGAAATTGCTTGAACAAAGGGTGAGAGAATAATGGTGGGTCACAGTCATAGTGAGCAGAAATGGCTGCAGAATGAACTTTTACAGAGGAGAAAGACAAACCCTTGTCTAATAATTCAGTAAGATACTGAAGCGAAACAATTAGGCACTGAAACATCAAAGCTCTTTGTTTTGCTCCAAAGAAAAAATCTCCTCCATTTATCAGCATAAACTTTCCTTGTACTGGGCCGTCTGGCCTCCAAAATGACATTCAAAACTTGTTGAGGAAGCTGCGACCCCCCAGGGTCTAAAACAGAATACGCCAGGCTGTCAGATGCAGGGACTGAATCCTGACATTGCGGAAATGATTGCTTGCCTGGGACAAAAGGTGTGGAATTAATGGCAAAGGCCAAGGAGGCTCCCGTACTAAAGTCCTCAGCAGAGGGTACCAGTGCCGTGGCCAATCTGGAGCTATCAGAATCATGCAAGGCTTGTCCTGCCTGACCTTTAGGAGCACCTTGGGAAGGAGAGGCAGAGGAGTTAAGGCATAAACGTGAAGGTTGTTCCAACTGAATGATAGAGCATCCACTTTCCAAGCTTTTGGGTGAAACAGCTTTGTGCAAAACTTTGGCAGTTGGTAATTCAGTGGAGAAGCGAACAGATCTATGTCTGGAGTCCCCCACGCCACCGTCAACTGTTGAAAAACATGAGGATCCAATTTCCACTCGTGGGGATCCACCATCTGTCTGCTCAAAACATCTGCTAAGGAGTTCTGTGCTCCTGGCAGAAACCTTGCCTGAAGGGTGAGGTACAAACTGAGAGCAGTCTCCCACAAAATCATAGCTTGTCTGCAAAGAGGGTACGAATGGGTACCCCCCTGCTTGTTGATGTACCACATGACTGTTGTGTTGTCTGTCTGAATCAACACTTGTCCTGGATGAAGTAGATCCTTGAAAGCCATCAATGCAAATTGGACTGCTAACATCTCCTTCATGTTGATATGCAAATGTTGCAGTCTGGCAGGCCACGTGTCTTGAACCCATTTTCCATTGAAGTGTGCTCCCCAAGCCATGTCTGAGGCATCTGTCGTTAAGATCTGACTCGCCTCTGGTCGGGTCACAGAGAGACCCTTGTTTAGGTGACATTCCTGAGCCCACCACAAAAATTCCCTTTGGATGCAAGGTATCATCTGAATAACAGTGTCCAAATCGTGGCAGTGTTGAGTCCATACGCTTTTGAGATACCATTGTAGCTTCCTCATATGCAGTTTGGCATTGGGAAGCACCAGAATACAAGATGCCATGAACCCCAAGGCTTGAAGGACTGTCCTTGCAGTCAGCCTGGACAGTAGAGACAATTGTTGGAAGTAAAGGGTAAGATTTCTTTGTTTGTCCGGGGTCAAAAATGCCATCTGAGAGGCTGTATTCAGTCTCACACCCAGAAAGCACATGTCCTGAGAGGGTACTAGACTGGACTTTGTTGTTCACAGAATACCCTAGGCACCTTAACACTGCCATAACATACTGTAGATGGTGAAGTAACTTGACTTTGTCTTGAGCCAGAATCAGGCAATCGTCCAAATAAGGATAGATTTGTATTCCCTTAACCTTAAGAAGGCTATCACCGGTGCCAGGACCTTTGTGAACACCCTGGGCAGTAGATAAGCCAAAGGGCAATGCAGAGAACTGATAATGTAAAGTCCCAGCCAAAACGCAGGAACCTCCTGCAGCTGGGCCTGATAGGAATGTGAAGATAAGCCTCTTTGAGATCCAGAGTTACCATCCAGTGATCTTTGCCTAATAGAGGCAGAAGTTGTTGCAAAGTTAACATCTTGAATTTTGGAATGTCCAGGTATGTGTTGAGAATAGACAAATCCAGAATTGGCCTCAAGTGTTTCCTTTCTTTGGTACAAGAAACAGGCGAGAATAAAATCCTATGCCTTCTTCTGACGGAGGGACCTCCTGGATAGCCCCATTTTTAGAAGTAAAGAAATCTGTTTGTGAGCCTCCACCTTTGCTGAGAAGGAACGTCTGGCATGCCTTTGAAAGGAGGCAAGGTGTGAAAATAAAACTTGTAGCCTCGATCTATAATGTCCAACACCCATTTGTCCTGAGTGACTAAAAGCCAATTTTGCCAGAAAAGTGCCAACTTCCCTCCAAGAGGAGCTGCCAGACAGGAGGGATCTGGCAGCTGGAGATACAGGTCATTGGGTCTGTTTACGAAAGGCTGGCCCTGCCCTCACCTGAAGATTGTGCAGGGGAACTCCACGTCCTAGGTCTGAAAGAACCTTGAGCATGAGCTCTGCCCCTACCACGCCTAGATCTGCCCTAGACTGTAAATCAGAAGAAGGATAAGCCCATCCCTTAGTAGGCCAATTTCTGCTAAACTTAGGGGCTGCACCTGTAAAAATCCTTAACTGTTTGCATAGACTTAGCTTTGTCTTCCATTTTCTTCAAAACTGACTCCACAGGAGAACCAAACAGAACTTCAGACTGAAGGGGAGCATCCAAAATTCGAGCTTTAACATGCTCTGACAAGTCCTGATCCTTAAGCCAGGCGTGCCTACGAATAACTGATCCAGTGGCAGCCACCCTGGAAGAGGCCTGAAGAGCATCAAAACCACACTGCAAAGAATGCTTACCCACCTGATCAGAGGCATGAACTAAATCCTGCAATTCCTTACACTCAATGCCCTCTGCCAAAGCATCTACCTTAGATTTCAACTGACTAGGAGAAAATTCTGGTACTTCAGCATATGAAACTGGCAATTCAAAGCCCTCATTGCTAGAGTGGAAGAGGTATACACTTTTTTACCCCACCTATCCAAAGCTCTAGAATCTTTATCCATAGGAACTGGATTCTTTACAACAGAAGCCCTGACACCCTTAGGTCCCTGGCTAATAGTTTCCGGGTCAGCTCTTGGGCTCTTATACAAATATTTATGAGCCTCAGGCACTCTGTAATACCTGTCTGGCTTGACCGGGGCAGGAGGCAAAGAATCAGGATTAAGGGAAGCTTCAGAGAAAACATCCTGAACAACATCCAAAACAGGGGTATAGCCAAGGGCCTATGCTGTGGTAAAACAAAAATTCCTAAGTCTCTTTCTAGAATCTGAGAAATCCTGACCTTCCCACTTAAAATGCTCTCTCATGGAATGCAGAGTTTCAGAAAAAGAAAAATCCTCTGGGGGGGGAAGCAGAAGGACTAGAATCCTCTGCATCTGAATCAGAATAAGGAGGAAAATCCTGAATGTCTTCAGCCGAAGACTCCGAGTAATCTGAGGAATGCTCCAATCCTTCCACCTCTGGCTCCACCCTAGGCCTTTTATCTGGAGGGGGCAAAGAATCCCTGATTAAGGTAATTAAATCTTCTGCCATTTTCAGCATATGCTTTTTAGGTACAGAACCTGCAGAACTAGGGCTGACGCCAGAGGAAGACAAACCAGGCCTGACCTTGGAAGGTACCTTAGAGACAGAAGGAGAAGGCCTAACCACCTTATGCAAAGAAGGGACTACAGAGACCTGAGAGGCCCCCTCAGCCTGACCCGACTCCTGAGAGGCCACATCCTGCAAAACTAAAGGCTCCCCCTGAGACTCAGCTGAAACCTCGGCTGGATCCACAGATTCCACCGTAGTTTCTAAAGAACCGGCGTCCGTAACGGACGACTCATCCTGCTTGGACTTTAAAGATTTTTCCTTACGCTTCTTAGCGGTAGCGGCGCCGGAGGATCCGACGGCATATTGTAATTATACCGCCATCAAGACAAGCCTAGCACAATCTAACCTGGCTTAATGGTGCGCTTATTAAATCTAGCACAAAGCGACAATTCCGACTACGTCGTGCTCAGGCCCCAAGCAAGGAATACAAAGAGAGTGGTAATCCCTATGAGGTATCCGTTTCCCACAAGAAATACAATTATTCACTTTTTCTGACATCCGGATTTAACTGAGGCAAGAAAAGACAAAAATATTCCCCAACGGGGTACTTAGCCCAACTTGGTCTTCGGTCTGAAACTCAGAATACGAAAATTTCAGGACGCCGAACGGCACTTGCAAAACGCTGCTTCTGCTTCGGACCATGCGGCAAGAAAGACTGAGGATATGGCGTCGGTCATACGCTTTAGCACCACGGCGTACTGACGTCAGATCTGAGCGACCATGACCGACGCCAGCCTAACACTTTGGTATTCGGGCCGACCGATGACAGCGGACTACCCACAGGTTATGACTGCAGCAATGTGAGATGAAGAACATCTAAAACAGCAGATAAAGGAGCTGCGGCATACTGCGAGTAATCTAGATGTAGCAGACGGTAAACGCTTAAGGGAACCACCCTTTAAAGGATTATATCCTGTACAGGAATTAAGTAAATTGCAAATAATTGAATCATCAGAGTATGACAACCCAAGGTTCCCCCACCCCCTATGGCTCCTCCACCACAATATCAGCCTTCACAGGTTCAAGACGGAGCAGTGAGCTGCAAAACAGAGGGTGAAGGCCGGCGGGGAGAAGAGCAGACCACTCCCAACTCTGGAAGTGGAGATCAGGCAATGGTAGGCCAATCTAGCAGACCAATTATAGAACAACCTGGCCAAATAGATACAGGTAAACCTTCACCTAGACTAACCCGTTCTAAGAGAAAAAAAACAGCAAAAAAGAAAAGCACAAATGCTTTTTGACCCTAGGTCTAGACAGCCGAAAATATATCAAAATAAAAAAACGTATATTTACACAAGGGTAAATATTACAAGCAATGCCCAATTGTGATTGAAAACAATGACGGCTACATTGGTCCGGAAAAATCCAACCCGGATTCTGAACCGGGCATTAGCCCATCACATGGAGTATTCCCACCGAGAGAAGTCCCAAACCCAGCACATGCTAGAGATGCGGGACAACTGGCTACTGTAGTGGTACCTAGGGCGTGGTCAGCAGTTGATTTTCAAGCTATTACTAAATCACTCCCGCACATTCGTACTAACCCAGCGAAGTTTCAACACGTATTGGCAGGACATATTTGTCTGCAAAATCCTACCATAGAAGAGGTTAGAGCTGTCCTCCAATACGTTGTCCCAGCTGATCTGATGAAACGTATCTGGGATCATGCTAATGTTCCTACCCCAATACCGAACCACAACATACAAGGGGAAAATGGGTTTGAGGTGGTTAGGCAACGTATAGTGAATACTATCACTGTAATAGTGCCACCTACCCCCAATTGGTCGAAAATTAAATCAGTCATACAGAAAGAGGATGAATCTGTAGACAAATACTTAAATCGGCTCACTGAATCCTTCGTGGCATATTCCGGGTACACAGAGCCCACCGAAGGACCAGCACAAAGCAGGCTGTCAGCTGCTTTTGTAGATGGGTTACAGCTTCAGGTGAGGGACATGATAAAGGAAGTATGCTTAAACTGGCCTAGTTTGGGCTTACATGAGTTAGTCCAGCAGGTACAATACCTATCTGACCATTTGGCTAAAGAAAATAAGGATTTACAGGAGAAATTAGTAAAAGCACAAATCCAAATGTGTAGCGCTTTTGACCAACCGACTGGTCAACAGGGTAGAGGGCGAGGGAGGGGTGGACGGCAGGGAGCAGGAAATCAGAATAGACAAAACTGGCAGGGAACACAGTCGGCCCCACCCCAGAATTCTAGTAATCAGAGTGTTTCAACTGTGGCCAAGTAGGCCATTGGAAAAATGAGTGTCCATATTTGGCTGAGCAACCTGCACCATACACTGATGCGTCACATCAGTGAAATTCTAATTGGATGCCGGCCAATTGACAGCAACCACAATGAAGGTTCCCTGAACAGAAACAGCAGCAATTGTACCCTTTTTTTC
>NC_056733.1:790284633-790421917 GCF_019279795.1 Protopterus annectens | reverse complement strand
TGTTGAGGGTTCTGCAGATGTAATTGACTGACTGGATGTTTGTGCTGCTATTACAGTCTGTATTGCTTTAGTTTCTAGTGTGGGGGATGTCGGTGGGTGTATGTAACATATACAGGTTTGTGGGCCTTGCATTTCTACATAATCCGTATATAACTGTGTGGGCTCTGTCCCTAATTAGAGAGCTAACAGTTAGTAGACTTATGTTACGGGATTGTACGTTGGGCCGTTGTTAATTGGTTTCTATATCGTCTGCAGGTGAGCTTGCTACTTGTATACCTCCGTAATTGCAGCGATATATCAAGGGATATGTGTAAGTGACAGCTATCCCTTGTATTTCTGTACCAGATATTTGCAGTCATTGTGGTTGTGTTGTTAAAAGAGCCTGTTTGCCATGGGTTGCCACCTTTTCATATGGTCATTGTTGGACACTTGCGGGACACAAAGCGGTGTTTACAGGCCAACACGTAGCCACGGTCAGTACACAGGTTAGCACATACTTTTATCCTCACTACATACCTATTGTTGTGTGATTTTGGCTACTTATCATATTGCATGTAACATTTACGTTTCTTACATACAGGCATAACTATTAAATACGACTGTTACATTATATATGGGACATATTTATGTCCTACCATCTCGGACATTTGCCCTTTGTACTGTTTTATGTCAGGACACACCTGCCCAGGGTGGGGCTGTCCCTCCTACTGTGGGACAGGTAGTAACTGTATGCCTACGGCTAGCTATACCCACACCTACTGTACTGATCTGCCTCTGACTTGGCACTAACAAATACATGTTGCGGACACACACACACATTACAGTCACACAGAGACGCACACGGCACCCTCAACGCACACTTACACAGACTACGGCACTCACAGACACAGTTGAACACAGTACCTACGTGGACCGCGACACTGGCAGCGGTGACTAACTGTCCCTTCATATCATCATACTATTACTCGCAGATGTACTGTTCCGGTACTGTGTTCTATCGGTCTTTCAGCCTCGTGTTTACGCATGTCGGTATGTTACACATTCCATGGTTGGTGGTATCCTATTTATTTGTACCTCCAAGGTGTTATGAATGTCGTTGAACTATCTATTATATTTGCAGATATCGCTGAATCCATCTATATCACCATATATCCCTCTATTGCCCTTTCTATCTGTATTATATATATGCATATGTGTACATATATATATATATATATATATATATATATATATATATATATATATATATATATATATATATATATATATATATATATATATATATAACCAAAAATGAAGCACCAAACAACCATAAAAAAGGAAATTTCACCGGAACAATAAAGGCTGGTTTATGATATAGAGTTTTGGTTCGTGTTTCTGCTTCGTATGTGCTGAATTTGGTGGATTAAAGTATTTAAAGCTTCCGAGTTGCCTGCCAGTTTGTACCTTACATTGCAAGGACATTTTTTACACCAGAAGGACAGCCTTTATTGTTCCGGTGAAATTTTCTTTTATATATATATATATATATACATATATATACATATACATATATATATACATATACATATATATATATATATGTACATATATATATATCTATATATCTATATATATATATATATATATATATATATATATATATATATATATATCTGGGAACGTGACAGGCACACAGCACCACCATATGCTGTAAGGCTCATGTACTGTTCAGGTGTTGGCATTCCGTGTTCCACTGGGTGCTTTCACACTTTTTACTATTGTGCTGTGAACACCGATGATGACATAGGGTGTGTATGTACGATCGTAGCTACAGGTTATCTTATGTGTTTTACTGCCGGAACTACTATTGTGGTGCCTTTGGTGTTGAATTACATTTGCCTGCCGTGGATTACCTCTTGACCTTCCCTTTACATTTCTGCACGTTGCACCTACCATTTTCTGGCGTGCATCCTGCAGCCTACTTTCATTTGTACTTTCCTGGACCTGGCGTATCTTGCATTATGTGTGATACTGCCGGTCTGCTGTCGGTTTGCTTTGCTCTGCTGTGTCAGGTCTCCTATCTTTGCAATCCAATACCTCCCCTCCTTTCTTTGCATTCCAGTGCCTCCCCTATCCTGTTTTGCAGGTTTCTGCAAGCAGACTTGTCAGCTGCCGTCGATTGGCCTTCGTGGGTTGATTGGTGTTGATTGCTCATTAGTACTCCAATTACCCTACTTCCGCATTTCCTTCTTTTCTTCCCCTGACCTTCCTGTTTCTGCGATTGTTTGCGGCGCGTGCGTCCGATTACTGGGTTTTGGGCACATTTTCATCCTCGTACACATGCGCTTTTGGGCACCATGTGTGCTCTCAGCTAAACGATTCCTCCCCACCCCTGTCCTGCAGCTTTGCTTAGCAACCGACAGGCCAGATTTGCATTGCTCCAATGTGCTTACTGCTACGGTGGCACACCCCTCTGCTGATGTCATATATCTCCTCTGAGCCACTCCTCGGTGTTATACCGCTGCGCCGTATGATACAACCTTCATCCGGTGGGACATTTGCGATTCAGTATTATCTGCCTCATTTGCATGGCATTGACTACTAATTCATAGTTACCGCGCCGAACACTATCGCAGGCCCTTAGCAACCCTTGCACCTTGGTTGTGGTGTTCCATGCCTACCATTGTGTATTATGCTGTAAACCTGATTTCTATTACGTTGCGATTTTATGACATTTTTATATAATTTCTTTATGTTACAGCTTCCGCACACATGCCCTGCGGTTGTGCTGTGCGTTACTGTGGACATGACATTAAATGTTGTTATTTACGTGTTGTGCATCTTTTCTTATGCCATTGGCTGTGTATTTCGCCATTGGCATATGTTAATGTTGTGATACCTGGGTCTGGCCCTCTTCCATCGCTCCGATGTTCTGTTTGGGAAAATGTAAACCGTGTTTTTTGGTTTACATTTCCGTGGGCTTACGCTACGCCTGCACCACTTCATGAATCACTATATGCCTTCATTTGCATGGTGCGACACTGCACATGGGGTGATTAGCATACCTACACCGGGGGCTGAGCAGTTCTGGCTTACGCCGGTAGTACACGTGGAATTGGATCGTACCTGAATCGCTCGACGGCCATATTTGGCATTATAACGCCTACGCTATGCCTGCACCTGGCGCAAGCTTCATGAATCCCGGGGATTGGTTAGTCATAGATACAAGTTATATGACAATGATTTAATAGCTGGAGAAATTTTAGCCAGTTTATAGAGAAATTAAGGGCCACTTAGTACAATACAAACAGGAATCGCAATATAGAGTGAGAGAAAAGCAGGCTTATGGTATATTTTTAGAGAAAGCCAGGGGAGAGAAATTCATAGAAGTAATGAAGTGAGTGAAGTAGGGAGAGCAAGGAGATTTAAGGTATGAATAAGTATTTTTTCACATTTAGGCATATAGTTTATCATGGTGTTAATCAAGAACAAAGCCAGCTTTTGGCTAGGAAGCCTTTCAGAATGGCTTTGAAGGATGAGAGGGAGGGTATTGACCTGATGGATAGAGATAAGGAGTTCCACACCTTAGCAACATGGTGTGAGTACAGACAATGCCCAGCAGATTTGATAGGTTTGTGGGCAGACAGGAGTTTTTTGTCATTGGATCATAATGACCAACTAGGAGCATAGTTGTGTAGAATGTTATTCAGTGCTGAACAAGCAGATTAACTATGGATAATTTTATAGGTGGTTAGAAGCTGTATATATGTTATTTGATGGGATAGTTCTAACCAATTTAGGCTTTTTAGTGCTATACAGTTGTGGGTTCTGATAGTGGTATTTGCTGCAAATTTAACAATTTTTTATAGCATTGTTCAAGTTTTGATTTTTGTGATGTGTGAGGATTAGTAAGGATGGGAGCACCATAAATAAGTGTGGGACAGTGATAAGCAGAGGCAAGTGTAGCTTTAATTGTGTCAGTGAGAAAGTTTTGAGCACTATAAAGCATCCCTAGCTTTTGATATATATTTTTTTCTTATGCAATTTTGCAAATGCAGGTCAAATGTAATATAACCATCCATCATCCATAATAATGTGCTATGAAAAGTAACCTCAATTGCTGCATTATCGAGAGAGGACTTTGATTTTTTTTTTCATGGGAGAGGGATTTGGGGAAAAGTGGCATTTTTTTTTCTAGGGTTCAGCATGAGTTATGAGTTACAAAGCCATGTTTCAGTTGTTGTTAAAGCTTTCTGACTAATTTTTTTGAGGTGTGCCACATTGTCAGATGTGCAAATGAGTGTGGAGTCATCTGCATACTGTATTAGGGAGACCTGTTGTGTGGATGCATGGGGGGTGTTGGTAGAATGTTAGAGGAGGGGACCAAAGGATATACCCTTGTGGTATGTCAGTGGTGATGGGGTGTTACAGAGAGAGGGTGGAGTACAATTTTATTGACTGATACCTATTGGATAGGTAGCTTTTGAACCATAGAAGGGGGGCTGAAAGACCTAATGAGGACATTTGAAATGGCAGTTTGCTGTGACACATCTAAGGAGGAGGCTAGTTTGACATTAACTCTAGCTTTATTAACAGTACATATATATAAATATATACACACATATATATATATATATATATATATATATATATATATATATATATATATATATATAGAGAGAGAGAGAGAGAGTCACTTTATAATCTCGAAATACTAAAATACCGAATTTTAGTATCTTGAGACTATAAAGTCGAAAGTGCAGTTACACAAAATTGCATAATATCAAATGCGGAAATGTCGAATCCGCGATTGTGTTGGCGCATTTGTGATGTGTGGTACGGTTTGTGGAATTAGCTGGTGATTCAGGTAAGTGGTGTTTTTGTAAGGGTATTGAGTAGGGATTTTAGTGTGCGTAGTGGTGGGTTTTGTGTGTTTGTGTGTTTGTGTGTTTAGTGCAACCTCGGAGTTAGTATATATAAGTAGTGACGGTGTGGGGGGTGCAGGAGTGCTTCCCCCGCTGCTTATAGGTAGGGTAGGTGTGTTTGTTTGTTATGTTGTGTTTGTGTGTGTTGTTTTGTTTGTTGTAGTGTAATTAGGTAGGTGTATGTGTGTTTTTTTGTGTGGTGGTGTGTGTATGTGTATGATCGCAATTTTGAATTTTGCGGTTGTGGGTTGTCTTTTTTTGAGTTTTTGGCTTTATAGTCTCGAGATACTAAAATTCGGTATTTTAGTATTTCAAGATTATAAAGTGAATCCAGCCATGTTGTGTGAGGAACTGAATTTCTTCCTGCAGGAGATAGTTTAGCAGTTGTTCTTAAATACATTTTTCAAGTATTTTGGAGAGGGGGAATAAAATTGCTATAGATCTAAAGTTAGTAATGTCTGTCCTTTGTGCAGAGGGATAATGTGTGACTTTTTCCAGAAAATGGGAATGTGGGATTCCTGGACTGACTTGTTTACAAGGATTGAGACAAGGTAGGCAGTGCTTTCAGCTGTTATTTTAAGGTATTCACTTGGAAGGTCATCAGCTGAAGTAGAGCCTGGTTTGAGTCTGGTTAAGAATAGTCATATAGGATGTGCATTGGTTTGAAGGTGAAAGTGGATGTCATGATATGTGGTTTCTGGGCAGGGTTAGGATTAGAAGTTAGGGAAACCTTGGTTAGAGATGCTATACTATCTATAAAATAAGAGTTGAGTTGTATTGCGGTTTCGAGTGATGAGTTATTGGGAAAGGGGTCAGGGCTGAATTTATGGCCAGGATGCAAGATTTTTTTTTTTAATAGCTGTCCAGAATTTTTTAGGTTTGTGTTCACTATTATTTTGAACATTATTATAGTACAGTTTTGTCTTCATTAATTTGCTTTTTAGTACAATTGCAAGGCATTCTGAAGTTTTCAAGATATTGTGTTTTATATTTTTGCCATTCTTTCCATACTTTTTCCTCTATCCTGAAGTGGATTCTACTTTTTTGGATAACCAAATTGCATTATTTGTTTTTATTCTCTTCCTTCTAGGATGTACAAGACTATTTAGGATATTCAGGAAAGTTGTACTGGAGTCATTTACAGCATCATCTAAGGGGAGGATTTTTAGGAAGTTCCAGTTAATACATGATAGGTTAGTAATGAACATTTCTGGGTCACACTTGGACAGGTTCCCTGTTGTTTTATAAGCATGCTGTTTAAGTGGATGTATGAGATGTCTGGTTGTACAGACTGGGAGATGATTACTGAGACAGTCTGACATTGTACCTGAGGTGATGTATTTGCTAAAGTTGGATAATAGAATCCAGTCTAACAGGGAATCTGATGTCTTGCTATAATGTGTGGGTCTATTAATTAGTTGTGTGAAACCAAATAAGTTCATTCTAGAGGTAGGGGAGATAGAGTTTATGTCCAACTGATTGGCATTCATATCACCTAGTGGTATTATTTATTGTGGAATTGTTAGGGATATTCAACGTAGGATATCTTCCAGTGCAGCTGTATTGTTGACAGGAGGGATATAAGGAACAGTAATACATACTTGTTTATAATTGTATAATTTCAGGAAAGTTAAAAGAAGCTCTGCTGAATTGAATTTTGGCATTGGTGTGTTGCAAGGGGAAATGTGTTAGTTGTTGGGAAATATTAAAAAAATACCACCTTTGCTTTTTATACAGCCATTACAGATTATATTATAGCCAGGAGGTATAAATTCATGGTTGTTTATGCTGGGTTTAAGCCAAGTTTCAGTTACAGAGAGAATATCCGGATTATGTTGCGTAATCCAGGCATGTAGTTCAGCAATTTTATTTCTAATGTTTCTAAAATTTATGGCAGCAAAATAGTAGATTACTGGGGCTGGAGCTTGACCAATGTAGGGTTAGAGTAGTGTGTGGAAGAGAATTGTTTGGATGTTCATTGTGATAGGTGGACCCAAGATTAGGATGAATGTCTCCTGCTAGAAGGATTTTAGTATATTCCACCCTCTGGTCAAATTATAATAGAGAGTAATCCATTTACAGCCAATACAAAGCAATTAACAGAGAGGTGCCACGTAGAACAGGTTTAAGGGACGGAAGAGTTTAAGTTACAGAAACATAAAGACAGCAGTGGAATTTTCTTAGAGTCTGTAATGTGCTTTTATTTCTGACTGGAAATGTGGCATGAGGAATAATCTTTAATATAAGGAGAGATATTCCCACATTTTGGGATCAAGGACCAAGAAAACATAGTGTGTGCAGTGAAACCTAGTATGTGGGGTTTGGAGGAGTGGACATGAATGGTTAAGGTTTCTAAGGTTGTATGTTGGTGCATATCTGAATAGTCTGGAGGCTAGTGGGGGAAGGTCTCATTCCTAATAAGCTTAAATAGTTGAGAGGTGAGTCCAAAGTCAGCACATTGTTTCACAGGTAGCAAGTTAGCTTTTTCAATGGTTTTGCAGTGGTATTCATTTTTTTGGGAGAGAGTGGTGAATCTGTATATGCATTAGAGATGGGCTGAGTAGTGGAAGCATTTCTTTTAGAGGCTGCAGCAATCATAGGAAGACTATATTCTAGCTTAGCTAGTAAGGTACCATTTCCTATGGCATTTCTATATGGTGCGGCTGAGTTAGCAGACTTAAATGGTGGATAGGCAAGTCTATGACCAGTGTAGTTATAAATATTTAAAAGCCATATGGTCAGTCATTGAGATACTTATCCCAGTTGACCGAGTAAGTGACCTGCTCAGAATTATACAGTAGACAAATGGAGACTGCAGGAATCAAACACTGGGCCACAGGAAGCAGTTTAACAGCTCATAACCCCATTCCTCTGTGCTAACTCTCAGACCTGGATCTGGATATGAACATGTAGATCCTATTAGCCCAGAATAGGAAAAAGTTGATTTCTTTGTGTGTGTGTGTATTGCCTGGATGAAGATGAAGATTTAGGAAGGGGTCCAACCAAATCCCCAGGTATTTAAAAGAAGTTTCAGTTTCAACAGTATTACTCAAATTATTGAGGATTTGTAGAGACCTGGAGAAAGAAGACAGCTTTTGCCTAGTCTGACATTACAAGACAAAATCAGAAAATATAGATACTGTATTATGATTGTCACAATGGCACTTTAAGGTAGGATATATGTCAATCCTGTATTCCTGTGCATGTGGTAAGAAATCAGGCATTACAGGAACTTTATTTACAGATGATAGATGTAGAATTATAGATCTCCCATGGAAGCATGGCCTGGATCTCGTATGATCAGTGCTGGTCGCAGTAACCCAGGTGTGTGCACGTCATCAACAGACCTGAGTGCAATGGTTAGCAGGTGTGCTGGGTGGAGAAATATTGTGATTCAGAAACAATAATGAGCTGATCCCTAATTAGCATACTTACCACACCCAGCCAGGTGAATTTGTACAATCTAAGTGCAATGGCAAGCAAAGAGTCTAATCTTACTACAGAAGAAATCTGAAGAGTTCATGGTTCCAGACCTGCAAAATCTGAGTTTCAAAACATTACCTCAGCAAAAACATTTCTGCTTGTACATGGTAAGTGTTACTATTTTTCAAATCCATTCATTTTAATTAAAGCTGCTTTTAGCTGCTATTCAACCTGTTTTCATAATAAGATGCACATTTGTCAGCAGTTATAAGTGTACTGGGAAACGTGTATTGTCAGGGGACTGCAACACTAAAGCAACTTTTGGGTGAAGGATTGTTGAGCTTAATGAGAGACACACCCATGATCACATACTCAGATCCCAGGTCAGAATTTTTTTTCAGTGCTTAGGATACAATTTTCAGTAAATGCATTTGACTGATGTATACACTGCACATATATCAGTAGCAAACTATTTTTAACATTGAAAAGAACAGTTATATCACCTTGGTCAGTTACAATAGTATGTGATTCTTTTCAAGCAGGCATCTGCTCAGTAAACCTATGTGCCTGACATTATTTAAATGTTGTGGATATAGCAGGCCTTAGGCATAGGACAACTAGGTGGCCGACTAGGACACTGCTCTAGCAGGGGCACTTTTCCAGTAATCTGGATGGTGTTGATAGACCACGATGGGAGCACAGGGTGGTGTTGGAGAGGTGCTGTGGACACCTTTTGCCTAGAGCAGTAGTTGATCAAAGGCTGATCCTGGTTGTGGATGCAGAAATATAACTGCCAGATACACACAGCATGCTATATGTCCAAGGAGGACACTGGTAGTGTTGGTATTTGTACACAAGGCTGGTAAATGTACTGTTTTCCATACCAACAGCCTAAAACAAGGCAAGCAGAAGACTACAGCTCAGTCTGCAGTGATATCCCCCTGTAAACCCAGGTTTCCTGATCCACAGAATGAGGTACTACTTCAGGCCTTCCATCTCCATGGGCTGTGGCTTTTTGGACTGCAGACAGCTGACAGCCCTACTGGGAGTGTGCCTAGGATAATATTGTCAAAAACATTAATGCAGTTGGTGGCCATAGCCGTGATTATGAAATGGTGAACCACAGGACATGTGATCTTCTAAATGCTGCTCAACAAAGAGTACAACTCCTGGTATGCGTGGTTAGGGCAAGGTCAATGGCAACAAGTGGTGGAGACATCAAGTGTACCACCTCTCACAGAGACGGTGCAGTTCCTGGCCTCTATCAGTGGGAGAGGCACCTCTACAGAGTCTCAAAATGCAGCACTGGACGTGGGAGCAGAGCTGGGAGACAACCCATTGAAGATACCCCAGATATGTAGGCCTATTTCAGCATAGCAATATATAGAAGTCAGCTGCAACAATTAGTTAATATCAAATTTATTAAAGTTGTCTGACTTACAGTATACAGCTACATCAGGGGTTCAATATGTACAGCCCACTGCACAAGGCATGTACATAAAGTATTAAAGTGCGTGTGTGTCTATGTGTGTGTGTGTGTGTGTGTGTGTGTGTGTGTGTGTGTGTGTGTGTGTGTGTGTGTGTGAGTGCGTATGTGTTCCACACAAGGAATGTGACCACTACATTCCCAGCACAGGCTGTGGACAGAGTCTCTATCCCTGCAGATTCCCAGGCTAGACACATCTCATGTAGAGGATAGGGTAATGGGGACACTATTAATCAGGAAAGTGTACTTTCCACAGTAGACAGATGGCAGAATCTGCCTCTAGTACTCACAGGCAGAGAGGTCCAAACAGGAGTGTGGGTAATAGTGCTCACTAGAGACATGGTTACTACCCTCTCCATTGGTGATAGTGTGTCAGTCACTACAATCCAAAGTATGCATAAGGCCATTGTGGAAGCACATGGTAGTACCACCACAGCCATAACTGAGCTAGTGAGGGTAATGCTGGGTGTGTATGATGACCTAGTGGAATGCATGTCCCATATGTATAATTTCTTGAATAGAATTAATTAGAGACTGGAATGTGTAATGTCTTGTCTGGCTCAGCTGCCAGGGGCTGAGGGAGACATCTACAGAGGCGGTTAACTGATACATCCAGAGATAGTAATCAACATGGCTATGGACTACAAAGATCCCACTGCCACAGTGGTAGTGCTTTCATTCCAATACCTGTTGTTGGGGTATCTACACCCAGGAGAGGACATTTGTGTAGACCTGGATGTCACCATGAGAAGCATATCTTATAGCATGATTCCTATTAGAATGCCAAAAGCTCAAAATAGCAAATAACCTAAAGGTTAGAAATGCCGGATCTCAATCTGCTTTTTGTGACATTGTGGTACAGTGAAGATTGGAATATTTGCCCTTCACTCACTGTTGTGCTCTCGGAGTTGGTATATATATATATATATATATATATATATATATATATATATATATATATAGTGGAGGGTGTGGGGGGGGCACAACTTGTTCGCTGTTTTGGGGTTTTGTTGTTCTAATATAGACACTTATAGCAGACATTGCTCAAAGTCACTCAGCACACCAGCATAGGCAACTCCTGGTAGAGCCAGCTCTCATGAGCAAGTGTATGCTTGGAATGCTGAACCCTCTGCTATACATGCCCTGGACCTGTTTAGTAGACAGAGCTGTAGTGCTGCAACTACTGTGTCCCTGCAGACCCACAAGTACACCCCCAGTACATCACACAACTCCTCTATCACTGCTGAAAGACAGTTACATTAAAGGTCTCTCTGAACTGAAATTTCACAGAAAAAACACATTTTTACTTTCATAGTACAAATGATTATACCCATGCCCTGCGCTTTGCACATTGTTATGTCTGAGGCACAGTGCCACCAGCTTATGCATAGGTAAGCACAGCCTGGTGTTTTCACATGCATCACTTTTACTGTAGTGTATCTGCTTTACTGTTGCGTACTGTGTTCTGAAGCTATGTGCAGTCCGCTGCCCCTTTGCCAGTGCCATGGCATACTGTACACCTCTGTTTATCATGGCCATCCCCTGCTGTGGGCTCCTCCCCTAACTTCTCATCTGACTCAGCCTCCACTGCCTGGTGTGCTGGGGGTTGCTGGCTCAGCAAGGGTCCATGCTACTTAACAGCTTACTAAATATGATATTATGTAACATTACACACAATGACATTATTTGTAACTGCTTACTAAATATGATATTATGTAACATTACACACACTAACATTATTTGTAACTGCTTACTAAATATATTATGTAACATTACACACACAGGGAAGTTGGCATAATGGTTAACATGTTTACCTTACAAACATGAGGTGCAGGGTTTGATTCTCACATGGGGTAATTGGCTAGGCTGAAAATGGCCCATTAGGGCAGTTAGCCTCGTACTAATCTATGAACCTAATCTATGAACCTATGAACACTGACATTATTTGTAACTGCTTACTAAGTATGATATTATGTAACACTGCACATGCTGACATTATTTGTAACTGCTAAGTATGATATTATGTAACACTGCACACGCTGACATTATTTGTAGCTGCTTACTAAGTATGATATTATGTAACACTGCACACACTGACATTATTTGTAACTGCTTACTAAGCATGATATTATGTAACACTGCACACGCTGACATTATTTGTAACTGCTTATTAAGTATCATATGTAACACTGCACACACACACTGACATTATTTGTAACTGCTTACTAAGTATGATATTATGTAACACTGCACACACTGACATTATTTGTAACTGCTAAGTATGATATTATGTAACATTACACATGCTGACATTACTTGTAACTGCTTACTAAGTATGATATTATTTAACACTGCATACACTGACATTATTTGCAACTGCTTACTAGGTATAATATTATGTAACACTGCACACACTGACATTATTTCTAACTGCTTACTAAGTATGATATTATATAACACTGCACACGCTGACATTACTTGTATCTGCTTACTAAGTATATTACATAACACTGTAAACACTGACATTATTTCTAACTGCTTACTAAGTATGATATTATGTAACACTGCACACACTGACATTATTTTTAACTGCTTACTAAGTATGATATTATGTAACACTGCACATGCTGACATTATTTGTAACTGCTTACTAAGTATATTATGTAACACTGCACACACTGACATTATTTTTAACTGCTTACTAAGTATGATATTATGTAACACTGCACATGCTGACATTATTTGTAACTGCTTACTAAGTATGATATTATGTAACACTACACAGGCTGACATTATTTGTAACTGCTTACTAGGTATGATATTATGTAACACTGCACACACTGACATTATTTGTAACTGCTTACTAAGTATGATATTATGTAACACTGCACATGCTGACATTATTTGTAACTGCTTACTAAGTATATTATGTAACACTGTACACATTGACATTATTTGTAACTGCTTACTAAGTATGATATTATGTAACACTGCATACACTGACATTATTTGTAACTGCTCACTAAGTATATTATGTAATACTGCACATGCTGACATTATTTGTAACTGCTTACTAAGTATGATATTATGTAAAGCTGACAGTATTTGTAACTGCTTACTAAGTATGATATTATGTAATGCTGCACACACTGACATTATTTCTAACTGCTAAGTATGATAATATGTAACATTACACACACTGACATTATTTGTAACTGCTTACTAAGTATGACATTATGTAACACTGTACACGCTGACATTATTTGTTACTGCTTACTAAGTATGATATTATGTAACACTGCACACGCTGACATTATTTGTAACTGCTTACTAAGTATGATATTATGTAACACTGCACACACTGACATTAGTTGTAACTGCTTACTAAGTATATTATGTAACACTGCACACGTTGACATTATTTGTAACTGCTTACTAAGTATGATATTATGCAACATTACACACATTGACATTATTTGTGCACATATGTAATGGTCATACCACAGGGTATCACCGGATGAATCCAGACAGTGAAAGTGTGCCTTTAGCAGCCAAAACACATGTCCAGTAATGTTTTTGTTTCTAATTGATATGGATGTAGCCAGTGTCTGTGTTTGGTTCTATGGATTTCTTATGGGTGCCATGAGACAGGTTTCCAGGGTATATCCACTGGGATAGGTACTCCATGATTCCAGCAGGGTTGCAGATGAGGCTGACACATCTTGAATTGTGTCCTTATTTACACAGGACCAGTTCACAATGTCAGTGTCATGGAATCCATGAAATGCTAAGCATGGTAAGATGAATCTGTGCCATCAGGGGTAATGTTGAAATCATCTAGCATGAAACAGCATCAACAGACTCTAGCAGATATGCATTTAGTAAAGCTGCAGCAACTCCTAATGTAACTTAGTGATTTTTCTCAACCTGAACATGAGCATTTGGTCAGCTTCAAATGTACAGCTGATGTAGCTCCTATGCTCAGTATATATACACGTTTGAATTGTTCCACCATCTTGTTTTGGCTCATTAATATACACAGAGATGCTTATTTTAATAACATTACTCACTGCCATTTCATATAGCCATTAGAATATAACATGCCCAACCAAGCAGCTTAGCCTGGCCACAACTCAAAGCCATTTTTTTCTGAACTGCCCACATCCTGCATGTGGCCACTCATTGCACAAATTTCCAGACCACAAAACAGCAATTTTTTTAAATCCTAAATTCCCCTGCTACATCAATACACTTATAATGTACTTGAGAAGAAATACATTTACACTGATTTGTATTTTCAAAAATACATGACTTTTTATTGCAGACAAACTGCTGATCTGATATTTATTTGTTGAGGGTTGAGGTTCACAAGCAGACTTTGAAGATTTTTATGGCAGGTTACAAACACACTACAGCACCATGTTCTCTCATATGATGCTCTGAAAGCTGCCAGCCCAGCTAGCTAGAAATTTGTAAATAATTCTATGTCATTTGTGAATATTAATATGATCCATAGGCTTCTCTTATAAATGTAAGAGAACTGTATGTTATGTGCAGAGCTTCAAGAATGTAACCACACTGTACCCTACTGGAAAAAAAAACAGAGTTAACTTGCAAACTCTAAGAAAATAAGTGAATTGTTTATGATGGTGGTTATCTCAGCTAGGAGAATGAATGTCTGCAGCTAGAAATTCTTTATATTGTCTGGAAACAGAAATAATTACAGGTTTCAAAGATAAATGTGTTTAACTGTTTTACAACTTACAGTTCCAGGTAAAGTTCTGAAAACAAAGTATTTTTGACGCAGAGGTGACAAAGAATGATGTAATCTGAGATAACCCAGCAGAAATGTTTGATAGTAACTTAGGAACTGTGTCAAAGAGCAAGTTTGTGATTTTGTATTTGTCTTTGGATCTGACAACATCCTCTCATCAGCACTTGTCCGGCTCTGTAAGTAAGACTTAGATTACAGTGATTTTTCTTAGATAAAGATAGGAACTTAGTAAGATTATTTTAGATGCTTTCGATATTTATGTGAGACTGTCCTGCAATGTTGTTTTAAAATATTTCCTGTGATTCTGAACTCTGTTGTCACTGTATTGAGTTATTGAGAATTGTTGTGTGCTTCTATTATTTATTATTAAATATATTTAAACCTTTTAATTGTGGCTGGTTTGTTTACAGAAATTTAAGCTCTTAGAGTACGTGCCTGTATTTGGTGACACTGTACAGGCCACTCTTAAATAGCCTTAGTCTTGGACACATTTACCATTTGGATAATAGTAACATTACACAGCAGAATTGGTCACCCTTTGTAAGGGCCTTATAGTAGCTGATAAAGAGCTGGTTGGTGGCAGTGATAACTACCTTTTAGTCTGGGCAGAAGGGGGCATAGCTAGTAAACCTGTGCCAGCATTTCCCAGGAGTGTGCATGTGTTTGTATATAAATCAAATCTCAAAGTGTGTGTGGGGGGGCTACTTGGGCAGGGACACAAAGCACTGGTTGGACAGAGAAGATGCTGGAGGTTTTGGCTTGACCACTCAGCTGAGATCTTAACCCTATAGCTGTGCCAGTGGGGAGTCTTACTGGGGATCTGGAGAAAGAGGTAGAAACCAGCCCCAGACTGACTGTGATCTCTGTGTGCTCTTAAAGGAAACTGTACTTTACTGTGTGTGTACTTGTTATCCTCCCAATGTGCATGTCCCTCACTGGTGCTAGTGGTGAGGATTGAGGATCCTTGATTACTGGGCCAGTGCAAGGGTGTCACATATTAATTGTTTGGTAGTGGTGGAATAGCCACATCACATATTAATTGGTTGATAGTGGTGAGATAGCCACATCACATATTAATTGGCTTGTAGTGGTGTGGATATTGAATTCCTGTAGCTTGTGTACAGTGATCACTGAAGGTGCTTGTACTCTTAATCAGCCATGCAGTGAGCATTCAGAGTTCAGAGGAGTATGGCACGCTGACAAGGAGCCAGTTGGCTGAGATGTGCCAGGCTAAAGGACTGGTGCATGCCAACCTGACTAAAGCAGACATGATTGCAGCTTTAGTCACAGCTGCATCAAAAAATAGCAACCAGGAGGACAATCAGACTGGCCATGGGGATGTACAACTCTCAGAGAATGGACAGCTCAACCTTTCCACAGAGGACTTAAAAATCCATCTGGAGTTAAAGAGACTTGAGCTAGAGGCCAATCATTTGGAAATAGAGGCAGCAGAGAGACTGAGGTGTCTAGAGACTGAGGAAAATGAGAAACTGCTACACCTGGAAGCTGAGGAGAAGGTGAGGCAGAGGCAACAAGAAAAGGAGATGCTGACTCTTCGCTAGAGTCATGGAGGTAATGGGGAAGAGAGTAACAAACCCCAGAAGCAACAAAGATCAGGAAATTTCTTCCACAATTTACAGAGAGGGATAATTTTGGTAGTTTCATTCATATGTTTGAGAGGGTATGTAAACAGTATGATGTTGAACAAAGGATCTGGGTATGTTTCCTGACCCCCTTACTCCATGGCAAAGCTGTAACTGTTATTTCCAAACTGTGTGATAATGACTGATTAAATTATAATGTTATACAGAATTGTTTGCTAGAATTTTTTAACTTAACACCTGAAGCTTATAGGAAAATGTTTTGTGAGCAAAGACGCCAGGCAGATGAAAGTGTATGTGAATATGTTGCTAAACTAAGCACTTATTTTCATAGGTGAGTGAGTGGATGTCAGGTCACCACTTTTGAAGAGCTGGCAGACCTTTTGGTGAGGGGGAACAAGCCCTTACACTTTGCCTGAAGACATGAGAATCTGGTTAGCTGATAGACAATGCCTTACTGTAGATGAGTTGGGGAAGAAGGGAGACCTATACCTACAAAGCAGGACATCTCTGCTGCACAGGAAATGCACACCCAGTGCTGCTCATGGGTCTAAGGGAACCATGGTGGGCAGCCCAGACTGCCCCAACAAAATCTGCCAGTAGCAGGGGAAGCCACTAGTCCAGGTGCACATCCAGGATCTAGGGTTAAATGTTTTAAATGCAACCAGTGGGACCATATAGCATATAGATGTCCATGAATCCAAGGTAGAGAACAAAAGATGGAAGAGCCAGTAAGTGAGAATGACAAAATGCCAACAGTAGGTTGTCTTGACTTGAAACAGCAAGGGTACCAAACTACCACCATGCAGATGCCCTGATAGGGAATGATTTTGATAATGCAGTACCATGTGTTCATGTAGTTACACCAAGTCAGGCTTGGAGACAAGCATGTGGGTCTGGTAGCCTGGGAGACACTGAGACAGACTGCACACTTGCAGCCAGGACTGGTGAGGTGGTTACTTCATGGAGGGAGCTACCCTGTAGCAGTGAGACTGAAGATATGCCACAGCTGGTTGTAAGTACTGAAGTTCCCTTGGACAGAGTGACTGTAAGGGCAGAGGTGAATAATAGTACCCAGACTGACAGTGAGGCACTGCTGTCAGAGGATACCAGACTTCCTGTGGAAGGGGAGCTGTGAAGAGTTACAAAGAGAGAGCTGAGACAGGCTCAGCTATCAGACCCTACATTACAAGGCCTGAGGGAGGTAGCTAGTGAAGGACCTGATTTTCAGGGGAAGGGGGAATCTGTATACTGGGACAAATGGTTACTGTACAGAGAGTGGACCCCTGAGGAAGGGCTATAGGGTGACAGAATACAGCAGTTCATAGTGCCTAGAGCCTACTATCTGGCACTTCTAGCCATAGCCCATGATATTCCCTTTGCAGGTCATATGGACATAAAATGAACAAAGAGGTGTATTATGCAGAACGTCTATTGGCCTGGGATTTCCAGAGATGTAACAGGGTACTGCAGGACCCGTGAGCAGTGCCAAAAAGTAGACAAGGCAAGAGACAAGGTGAAAACTCCTTTGATGCCTTTGCCTGTGACTGAGGAGCCATTCAGAGGGTAGCTATGGATATTGTGGGGCCTCTGAGTACCCCAAGTTCCACAGAGAAAAGGTATATTCTAGTGGTTTTAGATTATGCTACCAAATGTCCTGAGGCAGTGGCTCTGTCCTCCATTGAGGCAGAAAAGGTGGCAACTGCTTTGTTAGAGATTTCCAGCAGGGTAGGTTTTCCAAAAAAATTACTGACTGAGAGAGGTGCAAATTTCATGTCAGACCTGCTGGATTGTCTGTGGAAGTACTGTAGGGAGTAGCACATAAAGACCCCTCCCTACCATTCCCAGACTAATGGTCTTGTTGAGAGGTTAAACTCTACACTCAAGACCATGCTACAGGCATTTGCAGACCAGTTTAAGAGGGACTCGGATAAATATTTGTCCCATCTGTTGTTTGCTTACAGAGAGGTGCTCCAGGAATCCACAAGTTTTTCATTCTTTGAGTTGTTGTATGGGCATAGGGTGAGAGTACCTCTAGATTTAATTTGAGATGAGTGGTAGGGTGAGTATAAATCTCAAAAGGAGTCTGTTGTGGCATATGTCCTTAACCTCACGACAAGGCTCAGGGAACTAACTCATGGGCTTGGCCCAGGAGAACCTGGCAGAAGGCCAACAGCAGAAAAAGTCCTGGTATGATAGGAATGCTCTAGCTAGAGAGTATGGCATAAGGCAGCAGGTAATGGTTCTCCTTCCTGTCAGACATAACAAGCTGCAGGCAGCTTGGGAGGGACCCTACAAGGTGGTAAAGAAGGTCAGTGATGTTAACTACATGAAAGAACTGCTAGGCAGGAGGCAAGGACACAAATTGTACCATGGTAACATGATGAAACCTTACCATGCCCTTGGGCTGAGTATTTGCAGTAGATTGCAGGAAGAGTCTGAGGGGGATCTGGTGACTGATCTCCTCAGTGAAGCTCGGACTGACACCTCAGTGGAAGGAGTAGCAATTTCCCAGCAGTTATTCCCTACCCAGGTTCAAGAAATCCGAGCAGTGTTACAGGAGTTTGGGGACAAGTTCACTTGTTAACCAGGGTGCACCCACCTGGTGCAGCACCATGTGGATACAGGACCCCAAAGGCCTTTTAAGCAGGCTCCTTATAGGGTGCCTGACAGATTCCAAACAGACTCTGAGGGAGGAGATACAGGAGATGTTGGAACTAGAGGTAATTCAGGAGTCCAGCAATCCCTGGACCTCCCCAGTGGTGCTAGTACCAAAGAAGGATGGCAGCACCAGGTTCTGTGTGGATGAGGCTAAGCAGTTCTCTCTCTTCTGCTTGTTTGTTGAGATATATTTTCATAAATTTCATGCTTTTTAAATAAATAAATAGTGTACAAACAACAATTAATATCGATTTACCTGCACTAGACAGTGGACAAACATCAATATACTTGTGTTTGCCAATGTGAAAGCTTTAAGCTGTAGTCTTTTAATATTTGAATGTAGCATAGTTTTGGAATTATTAGTGTAAATATGATTACATACCTGTCAGATATACCTCATTACCTGCAATGTAACTCATTTGAGGTTTTAAAAAGTTCAAGTTCCTTGAATTTTCACATTGAAAGGGTCTATAACACATTCAGTGTTAGGAATTTTTTTTAATTGATATCCATGTTAAATACAACTCAATCATGTTAGTTCAATAAAAGGCCTTTTATAAGCAAAATCATCATATTTTAACGATGAGCTTCTTAGTTGAAGTTGTTAGCAGGCTGTTAATGTGTTTCACATTTTGCCCATTTGTTCCTTATTATAAGAGGAACTGTTCCTCATTTTGGAGATGGAAGTTTGAGAGTTATGAATATGAACAAGCAATATCTGATGCCTACAAAGGGGCGGCCATGGTGATGCAGTGGTTAGTGTTGTCACCTCACAGCATGAGGTTCTCTGGTTTGATCCTTGGCTGGGGTGCTTTCTGTGCGAAGTCTGCATGTTCTCCCCGTGGTCACGTGGGTTTCCACCGGGTGCACCATTTTCTTCCCACATCCCAAAGACATGCTGTAGGTGGCTTGGACACCCTAAATTGGCCCTAGGCATGAGTGCATGTGTGAGCCTTCCATTGAAGGTTAGGTGTCAGGCTGGCAACTCAACACCATAAAAACTCTACTGCCAATCATGAGTGAACAGGTGACCTGCTGTGGTGACCCCTAACTGGGAAAAGCCGAAAGAAGAAGAAGAAATACTGCATTTATCTGCTTATTTATTTGTTTACTGAAAATTCTGAGCTCTCTCTCTCTCTCTGTCCTCTCCCTGTCTGCAGTTAGTTTATTATTCTCACTTCATTGTTATTCAGTGTAGAAGTCTTAGCCTAGAGGGATTCTCTGTGCCTTAAAGTCTTAGTCCCTTATCTCTAAAATTACTTCTGCTAAAAAGTTGCATACTGGAGCTGTTTGGTTAGCTTTTGCATACCCTACATCATCTTTATTACAAGCTGAGATAAGTACAAACTTGCAGTGTTATAAGATAGTACTGATTTTCATTTTTCTGTTTTTTGTTTCACTGAATATTGTGTGAAAAATGGTACTGCATGTATCCACTTATTTATATGTTTACTGAAAAGTCTGAGCTCTCTCTCTGTTGTCTCCCTGTCTGCAGTTATTCTTCTCACTTCATTGTTATTCTGTATAGAAGTCTTAGCCTAGAGGGATTATTTGTGCCTTAAAGTCTTAAGTCTATTATCTCTGAAATTACTTCTGCTGAATAGTTGCATAGTGGAGCTTTTTGGTTAGCCTTTGCATACTCTACATTAACTTTATTACAAGCTAAGTACAAACTTGCAATGTTATAAGATAATACTGAAATTTATTTTGTCTGTTTATTGTTTCATTGAATATTGTGTAAAACATAGTACTGGATTTATCTGCTTATTTATTTGTTTACTGAAAATTCTGAGCTCCCTCTCTGTTGTCTCCCTGTCTGCAGTTATTCTTCTCACTTCATTTTATTCGGTATAGAAGTCTTAGCCTAGAGGGATTCTCTGTGCCTTAAAGTCTTAGTCCCTTATCTCTGAAATTATTTCTCCTGAGTTGTTGCATACTGAGCTGTTTGGTTAGCCTTTGCATACCCAACATCAACTTTATTACAAGCGGAGATAAGTACAAACTTGCAGTGTTATAAGATAGTACTGAATTTTATTTTTTCTGTGTATTGTTTCATTGAATATTGTGTTAAAATAGCACTGCATTTATCTGCGTATTTAGTTATTTACTGAAAATTCTGAGCTCTAGCTCTTTCTGTTCTCTCACTGTCAGCAGTTGATTTATTCTTCTCATTTCATTGCTATTGGGTGTAGAAGTCTTAGCCAAGAGGGATTCTCTGTGCCTTAAAGTCTTATTCCCTTATCTCCAAAACTATCTCTGCTGAATAGTTGCATACTGGAGCTGTTAGGTTAGCTTTTGCATAACCTACATCAACTTTATTACAAGCTGAGATAAGTATAAACCTCCAGTGTTATAAGATAGTACTGAATTTATTTTTTTCTGTTTTTGTTTCATTGAATATTGTGCTAAAATAGTACTGCATTTATCTGCTTATTTGTTTACTGAAAATTCTGAGCATTGCCTCTGTTCTCTCCGTGTCGACAGTTAGTTTATTTTTCTCACTTCATTGTTATTTGGTGTAGAAGTCTTAACCTAAAAGGATTCTCTGTGCCTTAACGTCTTAGTCCCTTATCTCTGAAACCAAAATTGCTGAATAGTTACATACTAGAGCTGTTTATTTAGCTTTTGCATACACTACATCAACTTTATTACAGGCTAGGATAAGTACAAACTTGCAGAGTTATAAGATAGTACTAAATTTTATTTTTTCTGTTTATTGTTTCATTGAATATTGTGTTAAAAATAGTGTTATATTTATCTGCTTATTTATTTGTTTACCGAAAATTCAAATCACTCTCTCTGTTCTCTCCCTGTCTGCAGTTAGTTTATTCTTCTCACTTCATTGGTATTCAGTATAGAAGTCTTAGCCTAGGGGGAATCAATGTGCCTTAAAGTCTTAGTCCCTTATTTCTGAAATTATTTCTGCTGAATAGTTGCATACTGGAGTTGATTGGTTAGCTTTTACAAACCCTACATCAACTTTATTACAAGCTAAGTACAAACTTGCAGTATTATAAGATAATACAGAATTTGACTTTTTCTCTTTATTGTATCATTGAGTATTGTGTTAAAAATAGTACTGCATTTATCTGCATATGTACTTGTTTTCTGAAAATTCTGAGCTCTCTCTCTGTTCTCACCCGGTCTGCAATTAGTTTATTTTACTCACTTCATTGTTATTCAGTGTAGAAGTCTTAGCCTAAAGAGATTCTCTCTGCCTTAAAGTCTTAGTTCCATTTCTCTGGAATTATTTCTGCTGAATAGCTGCATACTGGAGCTGTTTGGTTAGCTTTGGCATAGAAGTCTTAGCCTAGGGGGATTCAATGTGCCTTAAAGTCTTAGTCCCTTATCTCTGAAATTATTTCTGCCGAATAGTTGCATACTGGACTTTATTGGTTAGCTTTTACAAACCCTACATCAACTTTATTACAAGCTAAGTACAAACTTGCAGTATTATAAGATAATACAGAATTTGACTTTTTCTCTTTATTGTATATTGTTTATTGTTTCATTGAATTTTGTATTAAAACAGTACTGCATTTATCTGCTTATTTATTTGTTTACTGAGAATTCTGAGCTCTCTCTCTCTCTCTCTGTTCTCTCCTTGTCTGTAGTTAGTTTGTTCTTCTCACTTCATTGCTATTCAGTGTAGACGTCTTAGCCTACAAAGATTCTCTGTACCTTAAAGTCTCAGTCCCTTATCTCTGAAATTATTTCTGCTGAAAATTTGTATACTGGAGCTGTTTTGTTAGCTTTTGCATACCCTACATGAACTTTATTACAAGCTGAGATATGTAAAACCTTGCAGTCTTGTAAGATATTACTGAATTTTATTTTTTTCTGTTTATTGTTTCATTGAATATTGTGTTGAAAATAGTACTGCATTTATCTGCTTATTTGTTTATTGAAAGTTCTGAGCTTTCTCTATTCTCTCCCTGTCTGCAGTTAGTTTGTTATTTTCACTTCATTGTTATTCAGTGTAGAAGTCTTAGCCTAGAGGGATTCTCTGTGCCTTAACATCTCAGTCCCTTATCTCTGAAATTATTTCTGCAGAATAGTTGCATACTGGAGCTCTTTGGTTAGCTTTTGCATTCTCTACATTAACTTTATTACAAGCTAAGTACAAACTTGAAGTGTTTTGAGATAGTACTGAATTTTATTTTTTCTGATTATTGTTTAATTTAATATTGTGTTACAAATTGTACTGCATGTATCTGCTTTTTTATATGTTTACTGAAAATTCTAAGCTCTCCCTTCCTCTCTTCTCGCCCTGTCTGCAGTTAGTTTATACTTCTCACTTCATAGTTATTTGGTGTAAAAGTCTTAGCCTAGAGGGATTCTCTGTGCCTTAAAGTCTTAGCCCCTTATCTCTAAAATTATTTCTCCTAAATAGTTGCATACTGCAGCTGTTTGGTTAGCTTTTGCATACCCTACATTAACTTTATTACAACCTGAGATATGTAAAAACTTGCAGTGTTATAAGATAGCACTGAATTTTATTTCTTCTGTTTTTTTGTTTAATTAAATATTGTGTTAAAAATAGTACTGTATTTATCTGCTTATTTATTTGCTTACCGAAAATTCTGAGCTTTCTCTCTGTTCTCTCCCTGTCTTCAGTTAGTTTATCCTTCTCACTTCATTGTTATTCGGTATAAAAGTCTTAGCCTAGAGGGATACTCTGTGTCTTAAAGTCTTAGTTCCTTATCTCTGAAATTATTTCTGCTGAATAGTTGCATACTGGAGCTGTTTGGTTAGCTTTTCATACCCCAAAATCAACTTTATTATAAGCTGAGATAAGAAAAAAACTTGCAGTGTTATACCATAGTACTGAATTTTATTTCTTCTGTTGATTGTTTCATTGAATATTATGTTAAAAATAGTACTGCATTTATCTGCTTATTTATTTGTTTACTTAAAAATGTTGTTCTCTCTCTATGTTCTCTCCTAGTCTGCAGTTAGTTTATTTTTTTCACTTCATTGTTATTCGGTGTATAAGTCTTAGCCTAGAAGAATTATCTGTGCCTTAAAGTCTTAGTCCCCTATCTCTGATATTATTTCTGCTGAATAGTTGCATACTGGAGCTGTTTGGTTAGCTTTTGCATATCCTACATCAACTTTATTACAAGCTGAGATAAGTACAAACTTGCAGTGTTATAGGATAGTACTGAATTTTATTTTGTTCTGTTTGTTTCATTGATTATTGTGTTGAAATAGTAGTGCATTTATCTGCTTATTTATTGGTTTACTGAAAATTCTGAGCTCTCTCTCTCTCTGGACACTCCCTGTCTGCAGTTAGTTTATTCTTCTCACTTTATTGATATTCAGTGTAGAAGTCTTAGCCTAGAGGGATTCTCTGTGCCTTACAGTCTTAGTCCCTTATCTCTAAAATTACTTCTGCTGAAAAGTTGTATACTGGAGCAGTTTGGTTAGCTTTTGCATACCCTACATCAACTTTATTACAAGCTGAGATAAGTAAAACCTTGCAGTGTTATAAGATAGTACTGAATTTTATTTTTTCTGTTTATTGTTTCATTGAATATTGTGTTAAAAATAGTGTTATATTTATCTGCTTATTTATTTGTTTACGGAAAATTCAAATCTCTCTCTCTGTTCTCTCCCTGTTTGCAGTTAGTTTAGTATTCTCACTTCATTGGTATTCGGTATAGAAGTCTTAGCCTAGGGGGATTCAATGTGCCTTAAAGTCTTAGTCCCTTATCTCTGAAATTATTTCTGCTGAATAGTTGCATACTGGACTTGATTGGTTAGCTTTTACAAACCCTACATCAACTTTATTACAAGCTAAGTACAAACTTGCAGTATTATAAGATAATACAGAATTTGACTTTTTCTCTTTATTGTATCATTGTATATAGTGTTAAAAATAGTACTGCATTTATCTGCATATGTATTAGCTTTCTGAAAACTCTGAGCTCTCTCTCTGTTCTCACCCCGTCTGCAATTAGTTTATTCTACTCACTTCATTGTTATTCAGTGTGGAAGTCTCAGCCTAAAGAGATTATCTCTGCCTTAAAGTCTTAGTCCCATTTCTCTGGAATTATTTCTGCTGAATAGCTGCATACTGGAGCTGTTTGGTTAGCTTTGGCACACCCTACATCAACTTTATTACAAGTTGAAATAAGTAAAAACTTGCAGTGTTATAAGATAGCACTGAATTTATTTTTTCTATTTCTTGTTTCATTGAATATTGTGTTAAAATAGTACTGACTTTATCTCCTTATTTATTTGTTTACTGAAAATTCTGTGATCTCTCTCTTTCTCTCTCTTTCTCTCTCTTTCTCTCTCTTCTCTCCCTTTCTGCAGTTAGTTTATTGTTCTCACTTCATTGTTATTCGGTGTATAATTCTTAGCCTAGAGGGATTATCTGTGCTTTAAAGTCTTAGTCCCTTATCTCTGAAATAATTTCTGCTGGATAGTTGCATACTGGAGTTGATTGGTTAGCTTTTGCATACCCTACATCAACTTTATTACAAGCTGAGGTAAGTACAAACTTGCAGTGTTATAAGATAGTACTGAATTTTATTTTTTCTGTTTATTGTTTCATTGAATTTTGTATTAAAACAGTACTGCATTTATCTGCTTATTTATTTGTTTACTGAGAATTCTGAGCTCTCTCTCTCTCTCTCTCTGTTCTCTCCTTGTCTGTAGTTAGTTTGTTCTTCTCACTTCATTGCTATTCAGTGTAGACGTCTTAGCCTACAAAGATTCTCTGTACCTTAAAGTCTCAGTCCCTTATCTCTGAAATTATTTCTGCTGAAAATTTGTATACTGGAGCTGTTTTGTTAGCTTTTGCATACCCTACATGAACTTTATTACAAGCTGAGATATTTAATTTACTTAGCCACATGCAACCAATGTGATGCGTTTTATGTTGGTTTAACCAAGAGACGGTTACGTGACAGGATGTATAATCACTGCTATGATATTAGGAAAGAGAAAGACTCTAATGCCCTAGCTAAACATGTCATGGAATACACCAACCATAGTTTTGGCTTTAAAGTTTTGGAAATGTTGCCCCACAATCTTAGAGCAGGAGATAATAACAACCAGTTGGCTATTAGAGAACTGAATTGGATTTTTACCTTGAAGGCTCATATAGCTCCTGGCATCAATCATTCAGTATCTGTGAAACCCATTTTGGATAATCGGAAAAAATATTGAAAATTCAACAAGTACATTAAGTGGATTCATCAGTTTTATATTTAGTAGTTGATCTATTAAGATATCACACCATTTGCATTTTTTAAAATACATGTATTTATTGGTTTTTTGTTATATTCATTCTGTGAGTTATGTTGATATAGTTATTTACCTAAGTCATTTTATACGTTAGAATTTTTTACTAGTGAGGTTGGTTTTAATGGACTTAGTGTTTTGTCCATATTTTATGAGATTTTGTTATGATCTGACAACACTAATATGGTTTTTTGTGTTCAGCTGTTATCCACATTAATATATGATGAAATCTGTGCACATTTGGCACTTAAATATTTATCATCCACTTGTTCTGGTAGTTTGCGCTGAGTTTTGAAACTCCGAATGGTTTAATAGTGTCTATATTTCTCCCTTGATAAGTTTGATCAAGGCTACAGCTCATTGCAACATATTTCTATGGATATTTTTTATTATAGAGTCACCGGTAACAACGGTGGATGTTTGGATGACATCAAAGGAGTATGTAGCTGATTTTGGTCACCGGAAGAAATGAATGGTTAGACTTTTGTTTTTTGGTAGCTTTGATGGAATTTTTGACAGCTGTTGGAATGTGTGAGCAGCGTCTCATATAGTGAAGAGCGTCGACTCTTTCACATATATTTTTTGCTGTAATTTTTATATCTATTGACATTCTAACAATCATTTTTATTTATTATCAGTCACGAGAGCTTATTGGTTGTTCGGACAATTTTAATCAGCGATGTTGCTAGATGAGATGTATGTCTGAATATCTGGGACCTGGTGATTGTTTATGTATATATATATACTTTATTAATTATTTGTTGGGAGACCTTGACAACATTTATTTAGTGCTATTGTCCGAAATGGCGCACTAGTCTCGTATTGTTTTATGTTTGTGACAGCATTGGATGCAGTTCTGTAGGATGCATTATTAAGCGGTGTTTCTGCTTGCTTTCATACTGTCATTTGGTTCCGAATGTGGAATTATGTATCTGGCATCTTATGTTATTTTATATACGGACTCTGGTCCACATCTTTATGAGTTGGATGTTATAACCCTGTATTATGTGAACAAGTAGAGCCGTTGTACTATGAGTATGTGCTCCGTAAGTTGCAAGACAGTACGGTTTGTCTCTAATTTATTCAAACAAAATTGGCTTAGGGTTACAAGGTTTTCAGCATGTTTCTCATTATGTTTTAGTTGAGTGATATTTGTTTGATGCATTATATCAAAGAACCATTGAAAACTTGGCGTTAAATGAATTTTGAGAAATAATATCTACAAGTTTTTCAAACTTGGGTCATTGCCGTTTTAATTACAACATAAACTGTTCTAATTAGTAATTAATTGAAACTTGGCGTTTTGAGTTCCCGCTAAAAAGTTATGTATAAAAACAGTTTATTTGTTTTCATTATTTACACCTGATGAAGCGTAGTTTACCTACGTGAAAGCGCTTGTGTGGTTTTATGGAAGAATAAAGAACGTTTTTATCCTACTTTTCCGTGTGGTGACTCCTGTTTGGATCTGTTCTTGACATTTTGGCTGCTTTGTTCTGAACGGAGTCTTTATCTTGTTGCTGCAGTTCTATATATATTTTTTCATTTTCGTTTGGTGCTGCCGGTGACTTTTACTCATGGAATCAAATGATATTGAACTTGATTTTACTCCAGAGACGAGGACATCAACTTTTACAGCTTGGGATTTTATTAAGTACAACACAGAGAATCCTTTATTGACTCTGGAACTGAACAATTCAGCTAACATTGCACCACTACCTACTACCGGTGAGTCTGTAGCTGTTTTCAATAAACTCATGAGACTGTTCCAAGATGATTTGTATCAACTGCAAAGGTATGTGTGGCAAAGGCTTCACCTAGAGGCATGCATTCATTTTAAAATTATACCTAGAGGTATGCGTGTCTTTTGTATGCCTTCTTATGGTGAATCCCATCCTGTATTGTTGAGGAAGTGGCAAGACCTAAATATACAGCTTGGCTTCAGTTATATAAATTTGCTACTGGAATATTTTGCTCCATTAGAAGCAGCTTTAAGGAAGAAGATAGAGTCTCAGCACCATGACATTCTAGATAAGTTTTCCAGTGAATATTTCACTAAAAGACTTGATAATGTCTTGAATCAAGTTAATTCGTTCAGTGAACGTTTAAAAGCAGTAAAGCAGAAAAAGATACAAAGAGATGCTAATAATTTTGCTACAGGGCAGATTTTTATCTGGCCTAGGAACACCAATCTTCACTCACAAGAAGCCTCTACACTGAAGACTTCAGACATTATTGTTGGCTTTGAGCCTCCTGTTAATGAGACTCTGAATAATGTTCCCTCAGATCTGATGCCATCATTATCAGTGAACAGTGTTCAGATGAATAACTATACAGCACATAACACTCAACCACCCCATCCTTTAGCTGTCATGAGTGATGCTCATTGTTCTAATGATACACCCCCACCTAATCAACAAGCTGCTGCTCCCTTTTTTTCAGCAGGGGCAAGACCGAAGGACCATGCCCCCACAGTGAACAATTTTTTACCGTTTCCGGTGAAGGAGCGAGTGGGGTGGCGAGGTCGCTCTCACAGCAGAGGACCAAGAAAAAGAAAAGGCTCCGAAGAAAGATATCCAGCATCAAGGAAACAGCGAAACTGAACTCTCTCATTTATAATGTTTCAGCACACAGCTTATCTGACTCAGAAATTTCTCTTTTAGAGAAAGGACTTAATTTCATACCTTCTCAAACAAGCTCCCTTAATGATGTATTGGTTGATTTAAGACTGTTTTGTCATAATGTTTCTCTTAAGATGTTATTTAAGAATAATAGTGCAGTTAACACCAATGAGGTTAAACATTTTTTTAGAGCAAAGAGCAGTTTTATACCCAATATGCCACATAATGTTGAGAGTTTTTTGAGAATGTGTGAGTCTGATTTTTATGTTTGGTTTGCTCAACATAAAAAAAGATGCTGCTTTTTTAACATGTCTAAAGCAGAACAAGATTCATTACTATCTCTGAAAAGGAATGCAGGTATTACTATCAAACCAGCTGATAAAGGTGGAGCTGTAGTCATAATGAATTCTTTAGATTATGGTCTAGCTATGACGGACCTTTTGTCAGAAGATACTGTTTATGAGAAAATCAGTAATACGAAATGTCAGAAGATTATTAAAAATGTACAAGCTGACTTATATGATCTTTTGTTAGGAGGACAAATTAGTTGTGAACTGTATGAATATTTCTTTATAGAATATCCGGTTATTCCTTTGATAAAAGGACTACCAAAGATACACAAAGGCCTCAGACCGATACCCATGAGACCAATAGTCTCTAGTAACAACTGGGTAACTTGTACCATCTCAGCTTTTGTAGAAAGTATTCTAAGACCTTTAGTGGACCGTATTCCACATATCCTTAGTGATTCCTACCAACTCATAGATTTTTTGAAAGACTATGATTTTAACAGCAAGGATGCACCATTGCTACTAGTAACAATGGATGTTAAAAATCTTTTCACCTGCATCCCTAATGAGCAGGGGCTTCAGGCAATAGATGAAGTCCTGGCTGCTTTGTCTGGTTACAGTAACAATAGGATGATCCTTATTCATTATCTTCTTGATCTTATACTTAATAATAATGTTTTTTTGTTCCATGACCAACTCTATTTGCAGAAATGGGGGGTTGCCATGGGCACCCCCTGTGCAAACAGTTATGCCAACTTGGTAGTGTATAACTGGGAACAAGAACATTTATTTAACCACCCAGATTTTAGAAAAGTGAGGATCTATAAAAGGTTTGTGGGTGATGTCCTTTTTGTGTGGGATGGCACTGAAGCAGAGTGCATCAGGTTTGTTAAAGAACTGGAAAACACCTCATCTTTTTTAAGATTTACAGTGGAGACATCCTATATTAAGTTACATTTTTTAGACTTACAATTACAATTTAAAGATGAAAGGATTGTCACATCTCTGTACAGGAAGCCAACTTGGAGGAACACGCTGCTACATTTCAGCAGCATGCATCCGAGGCATACTTTTGAAGGAGTAGTATCGAGTCAGTTGCATAGAATTTTTAGAATCTGTGAGTATAGTGACTCTCTAGATAAAGAAATAAATGTTCTAGAGGTTCTGTTCAGGGACAGAGGTCACCCCTCTAAGATGTTCACAGAATGCAAACAGCGACTTATGGACAAGTTCCATGATTCTGGGAGCACTGCTGTTGCTAGACACATTGGTGGCTATAAGAAACGTATTGATGTCAACAATAAGTATACAGACAGATTAAGTTATATTACTAACTTTACTAGTGACAGTTTTAGTTTAAATGAGATTATTACTAGAAACTGGAATGTGTTAGTTACAGATACATTCACGAAAACTATAGTAGGAGAATTTCCTAGGTTTAGTTACAGAACCTCACAGAACTTGAAAGAAATCCTCTGTTCAGAGCGTATACATCCACCCAATAGCATCGTTTGTGATAAATTGGGCACCTTTCCATGTGGTGGATGTTCAATGTGTCCATATATATCTAAGAGCATTAGTTATATACATCCTGAAGGTATTTTTTCATTCATTCCAAGATTTTTCAGTGATTGCAACAGCAGTAATTTAATTTACTTAGCCACATGCAATCAATGTGATGCGTTTTATGTTGGTTTAACCAAGAGACGGTTACGTGACAGGATGTATAATCACTGCTATGATATCAGGAAAGAGAAAGACTCTAATGCCCTAGCTAAACATGTCATGGAATACACCAACCATAGTTTTGGCTTTAAAGTTTTGGAAATGTTGCCCCACAATCTTAGAGCAGGAGATAATAACAACCAGTTGGCTATTAGAGAACTGAATTGGATTTTTACCTTGAAGGCTCATATAGCTCCTGGCATCAATCATTCAGTATCTGTGAAACCCATTTTGGATAATCGGAAAAAATATTGAAAATTCAACAAGTACATTAAGTGGATTCATCAGTTTTATATTTAGTAGTTGATCTATTAAGATATCACACCATTTGCATTTTTTAAAATACATGTATTTATTGGTTTTTTGTTATATTCATTCTGTGAGTTATGTTGATATAGTTATTTACCTAAGTCATTTTATACGTTAGAATTTTTTACTAGTGAGGTTGGTTTTAATGGACTTAGTGTTTTGTCCATATTTTATGAGATTTTGTTATGATCTGACAACACTAATATGTTTTTTTGTGTTCAGCTGTTATCCACATTAATATATGATGAAATCTGTGCACATTTGGCACTTAAATATTTATCATCCACTTGTTCTGGTAGTTTGCGCTGAGTTTTGAAACTCCGAATGGTTTAATAGTGTCTATATTTCTCCCTTGATAAGTTTGATCAAGGCTACAGCTCATTGCAACATATTTCTATGGATATTTTTTATTATAGAGTCACCGGTAACAACGGTGGATGTTTGGATGACATCAAAGGAGTATGTAGCTGATTTTGGTCACCGGAAGAAATGAATGGTTAGACTTTTGTTTTTTGGTAGCTTTGATGGAATTTTTGACAGCTGTTGGAATGTGTGAGCAGCGTCTCATATGGTGAAGAGCGTCGACTCTTTCACATATATTTTTTGCTGTAGTTTTTATATCTATTGACATTCTAACAATCATTTTTATTTATTATCAGTCACGAGAGCTTATTGGTTGTTCGGACTATTTTAATCAGCGATGTTGCTAGATGAGATGTATGTCTGAATATCTGGGACCTGGTGATTGTTTATGTATATATATACTTTATTAATTATTTGTTGGGAGACCTTGACAACATTTATTTAGTGCTATTGTCCGAAATGGCGCACTAGTCTCGTATTGTTTTATGTTTGTGACAGCATTGGATGCAGTTCTGTAGGATGCATTATTAAGCGGTGTTTCCGCTTGCTTTCGTACTGTCATTTGGTTCCGAATGTGGAATTATGTATCTGGCATCTTATGTTATTTTATATATGGACTCTGGTCCACATCTTTATGAGTTGGATGTTATAACCCTGTATTATGTGAACAAGTAGAGCCGTTGTACTATGAGTATGTGCTCCGTAAGTTGCAAGACAGTACGGTTTGTCTCTAATTTATTCAAACAAAATTGGCTTAGGGTTACAAGGTTTTCAGTATGTTTCTCATTATGTTTTAGTTGAGTGATATTTGCTTGATGCATTATATCAAAGAACCATTGAAAACTTGGCGTTAAATGAATTTTGAGAAATAATATCTACAAGTTTTTCAAACTTGGGTCATTGCCGCTTTAATTACAACATAAACTGTTCTAATTAGTAATTAATTGAAACTTGGCGTTTTGAGTTCCCGCTAAAAAGTTATGTATAAAAACAGTTTATTTGTTTTCATTATTTACACCTGATGAAGCGTAGTTTACCTACGTGAAAGCGCTTGTGTGGTTTTATGGAAGAATAAAGAACGTTTTTATCCTACTTTTCCGTGTGGTGACTCCTGTTTGGATCTGTTCTTGACAAGCTGAGATATGTAAAACCTTGCAGTCTTGTAAGATATTACTGAATTTTATTTTTTTCTGTTTATTGTTTCATTGAATATTGTGTTGAAAATAGTACTGCATTTATCTGCTTATTTGTTTATTGAAAGTTCTGAGCTTTCTCTATTCTCTCCCTGTCTGCAGTTAGTTTGTTATTTTCACTTCATTGTTATTCAGTGTAGAAGTCTTAGCCTAGAGGGATTCTCTGTGCCTTAACATCTCAGTCCCTTATCTCTGAAATTATTTCTGCAGAATAGTTGCATACTGGAGCTCTTTGGTTAGCTTTTGCATTCTCTACATTAACTTTATTACAAGCTAAGTACAAACTTGAAGTGTTTTGAGATAGTACTGAATTTTATTTTTTCTGATTATTGTTTAATTTAATATTGTGTTACAAATTGTACTGCATGTATCTGCTTTTTCATATGTTTACTGAAAATTCTAAGCTCTCCCTTTCTCTCTTCTCACCCTGTCTGCAGTTAGTTTATACTTCTCACGTCATGGTTATTTGGTGTAAAAGTCTTAGCCTAGAGGGATTCTCTGTGCCTTAAAGTCTTAGCCCCTTATCTCTAAAATTATTTCTCCTAAATAGTTGCATACTGCAGCTGTTTGGTTAGCTTTTGCATACCCTACATTAACTTTATTACAACCTGAGATATGTAAAAACTTGCAGTGTTATAAGATAGCACTGAATTTTATTTCTTCTGTTTTTTTGTTTAATTAAATATTGTGTTAAAAATAGTACTGTATTTATCTGCTTATTTATTTGTTTACCAAAAATTCTGAGCTTTCTCTCTGTTCTCTCCCTGTCTTCAGTTAGTTTATCCTTATCACTTCATTGTTATTCGGTATAAAAGTCTTAGCCTAGAGGGATACTCTGTGCCTTAAAGTCTTAGTCCCTTATCTCTGAAATTATTTCTGCTGAATAGTTGCATACTGGAGCTGTTTGGTTAGCTTTTCATACCCCAAAATCAACTTTATTATAAGCTGGGATAAGAAAAAACTTGCAGTGTTATAACATAGTACTGAATTTTATTTCTTCTGTTGATTGTTTCATTGAATATTATGTTAAAAATAGTACTGCATTTATCTGCTTATTTATTTGTTTACTTAAAAATGTTGTTCTCTCTCTCTCTATGTTCTCTCCTTGTCTGCAGTTAGTTTATTTTTTTCACTTCATTGTTATTCGGTGAATAAGTCTTAGCCTAGAAGAATTATCTGTGCCTTAAAGTCTTAGTCCCCTATTTCTGATATTATTTCTGCTGAATAGTTGCATATTGGAGCTGTTTGGTTTGCTTTTGCGTACCCTACATCAACTTTATTACAAGCTGAGATAAACACAAACTTGCAGTGTTATAACATAGTACTGAATTTTATTTTTTTCTATTTATTGTTTCATTGAATATTGTGTTAAAAATAATACTGCATTTATCTGCTTATTTATTCGTTTGCTAGAAAATTCTGAGCTCTCTCTCTCTCTGTTCTCTCTCTGTCAGCAGTTAATATATTCTTCTCACTTCATTGTATTCAATGTAGAAGTCTTAGCCTAGAGGGATTTTCTGTGCCTTAAGGTCTTAGTCCCTTATCTCTGAAATTATTCCTGCTGAATAGTTGCATACTGGAGCTGTTTGGTTAGCTTTTACATACCCTACATCAACTTTATTACAAACTAAGTACAAACTTGCAGTATTATAAGATAATGCTGAATTTTACTTTTTCTTTTTATTGTATTATTGAATATTCTGTTAAAAATAGTACTGCATTTATCAGATTATTTATTTGTTTACTTAAAAATTTTGTTCTCTCTCTCTCTCTGTTCTGTCCTTGTCTGCAGTTAGTTTATTTTTTCACTTCATTATTATTCCATACAGAAGTCTTAGCCTAGAAGAATTCTTTGTGCCTTAAAGTCTTAGTCCCCAATCTCTGAAATTATTTCTGCTGAATAGTTGCATACTGGAGCTGTTTGGTTTGCTTTTGCTTACCCTACATCAACTTTATTCCAAGCTGAGATAAGCACAAACTTGCAGTGTTATAACATAGTACTGAATTTTATTTTTTTTCTATTTATTGTTTCATTGAATATTGTGTTAAAAATAATACTGCATTTATCTGCTTATTTATTAATTTACTGAAGATTCTGAGTTCTCTCTCTCTGTTCTGTCCCTGTCAGCAGTTAGTTTATTCTTCTCATTTAATTGTATTCAATGTAGAAGTCTTAGCCTAGAGGGATTTTCTGTGCCTTAAGGTCTTAGTCCCTTATCTCTGAAGTTATTTCTGCTGAATAGTAGCATGCTGGAGCTGTATGGTTAGCTTTTGCATACCCTACATCAATTTTATTACACGCTGAGACAAGTACAAATTGCAGTGTTATACAATAGTGCTGAATTTTATTTTTTCTGTTTATTGTTTCATTGAATATTGTGTTAAAAATAGTACTGCCTATATGTGCTTATTAATTTGTTTACTGAAAATTCTGACCTCTCTCTCTCTCTCTCTCTCTCTCTCTCTGTTCTCTCCCTGTATGCAGTCAGTTTACTCTTCTCGTTTCATTGTTATTTGGTGTAGAAGTCTTAGCATAGAGGGATTTTCTGGGCCTTAAAGTCTTGGTCCCTTATCTCTGAAATTATTTCTGCTGAATAGTTGCATACTGGAGCTGTTTGGTAAACTTTTGCATAGCCTAGATCAACTTTATTACAAGATGAGATAAGTACAAACTTGCAGTGTTATAAGACAGAACTGAATTTTATTTTTTTCTGTTTATTGTTTCATTGAATATTGTGTTAAAAATAGTACTGCATTTATCTGCTTATTTATTTGTTTATTGAAACTTCTGAGCTCTCTCTATTCTCTCCCTGTCTGCAGTTAGTTTATTTTCACTTAATTGTTATTCAGTGTAGAAGTCTTAGCCTAGAGGGATTCTCTGTGCCTTAACATCTTAGTCACTTATCTCTGAAATTATTTCTGCAGAATAGTTGCATACTGGAGCTGTTTGGTTAGCTTTTGCATACTCTACATTAACTTTATTACAAACTCAGATAAGTACAAACTTGCGGTGTTTTAAGATATAACTGAATTTTATTTTTTCTGATTATTGTTTAATTGAATATTATGTTAAAAAATCTACTGCATTTATCTGCTTTTTTATATGTTTACTGAAAATTCTGAGCTCTCCCTTTCTATTTTCTCTCCCTGTCTGCAGTTAGTTTATACTTCTCACCTCATGGTTATTTGGTGTAGAAGTCTTATCCTAGAGGGATTCTCTGTGCCTTAAAGTCTTAGTCCCTTATCTCTAAAATATTTTCTGCTAAATAGTTGCATACTGGAGCTGTTTGGTTAGCTTTTGCATACTGTACGTCAACTTTATTACAACCTGAGATAAGTACAAACTTGCAGTGTTATAAGATAGCACTGAATTTTATTTTTTCTGTTTTTTGTTTCTTTAAATATTGTGTTAAAATAGTACTGCATTTATCTGCTTATTTATTTGTTTACTGAAAATTCTGAGCTCTCTCTCTGTTCTCTCCCTGTCTTCAGTTAGTTTATCCTTCTCACTTCATTGCTATTTGGTATAAAAGTCTTAGCCTAGAGGTATACTCTGTGCCTTAAAGTCTTAATCCCTTATCTCTGAAATTATTTCTGCTGAATTGTTGCATACTGGAGCTGTTTGGTTAGCTTTTGCATACCCCAAATTCAACTTTATTATAAGCTGAGATAAGAAAAAACTTGCAGTGTTATAAGATAGTACTGAATTTTATTTTTTCTGTTGATTGTTTCATTGAATATTGTGTTAAAAATAGTACTGCATTTATCAGCTTATTTATTTTTTACTTAAAAATTTTGTTCTCTCTCTCTCTGTTCTGTCCTTGTCTGCAGTTAGTTTATTTTTTCACTTCATTGTTATTCCGTACAGAAGTCTTAGCCTAGAAGAATTCTCTGTGCCTTAAAGTCTTAGTCCCCAATCTCTGAAATTATTTCTGCTGAATAGTTGCATACTGGAGCTGTTTGGTTTGCTTTTGCTTACCCTACATCAACTTTATTACAAGCTGAGGTAAGCACAAACTTGCAGTGTTATAACAAAGTACTGAATTTTATTTTTTTCTATTTATTGTTTCATTGAATATTGTGTTAAAAATAATAGTGCATTTATCTGCTTATTTATTCATTTACTGAAAATTCTGAGTTCTCTCTCTGTTCTGTCCCTATCAGCAGTTAGTTTATTCTTCTCACTTAATTGTATTCAATGTAGAAGTCTTAGCCTAGAGGGATTTTCTGTGCCTTAAGGTCTTAGTCCCTTATCTCTGAAGTTATTTCTGCTGAATAGTAGCATGCTGGAGCTGTATGGTTAGCTTTTGCATACCCTACATCAACTTTATTACAAGCTAAGTACAAACTTGCAGTATTATAAGATAATACTGAATTTTACTTTTTCTCTTTATTGTACCATTGAATATTGTGTTAAAAATAGTACTGCATTTATCTGCTTATGTATTTGTTTTCTGAAACTTTTGAGCTCTTCCTCTGTTCTCTCCCTGTCTGCAATTAGTTTATTCTTCTCACTTCATTGTTCTTCGGTGTAGAATTCTTAGCCTAGAGGGATTCTCTGTGCCTTAAAGTCTTAGTCCCATTTCTCTGGAATTATTTCTGCTGAATAGCTGCATACTTCCGCGTTTTGGTTTGCTTTGGCATACCCTACATCAACTTTATTACAAGTTGAGATAAGTAAAAACTTGCAGTGTTATAAGATAGCACTGAATTTATTGTTTCTATTTCTTGTTTCATTGAATATTGTGTTAAATAGTACTGCATTTATCTCCTTATTTATTTCTTTACTGAAAATTCTCTGCTCTCTCTCCCTCTCTTCTCTCCCTTTCTGCAGTTAGTTTATTGTTCTCACTTAATTGTTATTCAGTGTAGAAGTCTTAGCCTAGAGGGATTCTCTGTGCCTTAAAGTCATAGTCCCTTATCTCTGAAAAAAAATATGCTGAATAGTTGCATACTGGAGTTGATTGGTTAGCATTTGCATACCCTACATCAACTTTATTACAGCCTGAGATAAGTACAAGCTTGCCTTGTTATAAGATAGTACTGAATTTTATTTTTTCTGTTTATTGTTTCATTGAATTTTGTATTAAAACAGTACTGCATTTATCTGCTTATTTATTTGTTTACTGAAAATTCTGTGCTTTTTCTGTTGTCTCCCTTTCTGTAGTTAGTGTCTTCATCTCACTTCATTGGTATTTGGTAAAGAAGTCTTAGCCTAGAGAGATTCTCTGTGCCTTAAAGTCTTAGTCCCATTTCACTATAATTATTTCTGCTGAATAGCTGCATACTTCCGCGTTTTGGTTAGCTTTGGCATACCCTACATCAACTTTATTACAAGTTGAGATAAGTAAAAACCTGCAGTGTTATAAGATAGCACTGAATTTATTGTTTCTATTTCTTTATTAAAGTTTATTTTCACTTCATTGTTATTCAGTGTAGAAGTCTTAGCCTAGAGGGATTCTCTGTGCCTTAACATCTTAGTCCCTTATCCCTGAAATTATTTCTGCAGAATAGTTGCATACTGGAGCTGTTTGGTTAGCTTTTGCATACTCTACATTAGCTTTATTACAAGCTCAGATAAGTACAAACTTGCAGTGTTTTAAGAAAGAACTGAATTTTATTTTTTTCTGATTATTGTTTAATTGAATATTATGTTAAAATTGTACTGCATTTATCTGCTTTTTTATATGTTTACTGAAAATTCTGAGCTCTCCCTTTCTATTTTCTCTCCCTGTCTGCAGTTAGTTTATACTTCTCAATTCATGGTTATTTGGTGTAGAAGTCTTATCCTAAATGGAATCTCTGTGCCTTAAAGTCTTAGTCCCTTATCTCTAAAATATTTTCTGCTAAATAGTTGCATACTGGAGCTGTTTGGTTAGCTTTTGCATACTGTACGTCAACTTTATTACAACCTGAGATAAGTACAAACTTGCAGTGTTATAAGATAGCACTGAATTTTAATTTTTCTGTTTTTTTGTTTCTTTAAATATTGTGTTAAAATAGTACTGCATTTATCTGCTTATTTATTTGTTTACTGAAAATTCTGAGCTCTCTCTCTCTCTCTCTCTCTCTCTGTTCTCTCCCTGTCTTCAGTTAGTTTATCCTTCTCACTTCATTGCTATTCGGTATAAAAGTCTTAGCCTAGAGGTATACTCTGTGCCTTAAAGTCTTAATCCCTTATCTCTGAAATTATTTCTGCTGAATCATTGCATACTGGAGCTGTTTGGTTAGCTTTTACATACCCCAAATTCAACTTTATTATAAGCTGAGATAAGAAAAAACTTGCAGTGTTATAAGATAGTACTGAATTTTATTTTTTCTGTTGATTGTTTCATTGAATATTGTGTTAAAATAGTACTGCATTTATCAGCTTATTTATTTTTTACTTAAAAATTTTGTTCTCTCTCTCTCTCTGTTCTGTCCTTGTCTGCAGTGAGTTTATTTTTTCACTTCATTGTTATTCCGTACAGAAGTCTTAGCCTAGAAGAATTCTCTGTGCCTTAAAGTCTTAGTCCCCAATCTCTGAAATTATTTCTGCTGAATAGTTGCATACTGGAGCTGTTTGGTTTGCTTTTGCTTACCCTACATCAACTTTATTACAAGCTGAGATAAGCATAAACTTGCAGTGTTATAACATAGTACTGAATTTTATTTTTTTCTATTTATTGTTTCATTGAATATTGTGTTAAAAATAATACTGCATTTATCTGCTTATTTATTAATTTACTGAAGATTCTGAGTTCTCTCTCTCTGTTCTGTCCCTGTCAGCAGTTAGTTTATTCTTCTCACTTAATTGTATTCAATGTAGAATTAATTGTATTCAATGTAGAAGTCTTAGCCTAGAGGGATTTTCTGTGCCTTAAGGTCTTAGTCCCTTATCTCTGAAGTTATTTCTGCTGAATAGTAGCATGCTGGAGCTGTATGGTTAGCTTTTGCATACCCTACATCAATTTTATTACACGCTGAGACAAGTACAAATTGCAGTGTTATACAATAGTGCTGAATTTTATTTTTTCTGTTTATTGTTTCATTGAATATTGTGTTAAAAATAGTACTGCCTATATGTGCTTATTAATTTGTTTACTGAAAATTCTGACCTCTCTCTCTCTCTCTCTCTCTCTGTTCTCTCCCTGTATGCAGTCAGTTTACTCTTCTCGTTTCATTGTTATTTGGTGTAGAAGTCTTAGCCTAGAGGGATTTTCTGGGCCTTAAAGTCTTGGTCCCTTATCTCTGAAATTATTTCTGCTGAATAGTTGCATACTGGAGCTGTTTGGTAAACTTTTGCATAGCCTAGATCAACTTTATTACAAGATGAGATAAGTACAAACTTGCAGTGTTATAAGACAGAACTGAATTTTATTTTTTTCTGTTTATTGTTTCATTGAATATTGTGTTAAAAATAGTACTGCATTTATCTGCTTATTTATTTGTTTATTGAAACTTCTGAGCTCTCTCTCTATTCTCTCCCTGTCTGCAGTTAGTTTATTTTCACTTAATTGTTATTCAGTGTAGAAGTCTTAGCCTAGAGGGATTCTCTGTGCCTTAACATCTTAGTCACTTATCTCTGAAATTATTTCTGCAGAATAGTTGCATACTGGAGCTGTTTGGTTAGCTTTTGCATACTCTACATTAACTTTATTACAAACTCAGATAAGTACAAACTTGCGGTGTTTTAAGATATAACTGAATTTTATTTTTTCTGATTATTGTTTAATTGAATATTATGTTAAAAAATGTACTGCATTTATCTGCTTTTTTATATGTTTACTGAAAATTCTGAGCTCTCCCTTTCTATTTTCTCTCCCTGTCTGCAGTTAGTTTATACTTCTCACCTCATGGTTATTTGGTGTAGAAGTCTTATCCTAGAGGGATTCTCTGTGCCTTAAAGTCTTAGTCCCTTATCTCTAAAATATTTTCTGCTAAATAGTTGCATACTGGAGCTGTTTGGTTAGCTTTTGCATACTGTACGTCAACTTTATTACAACCTGAGATAAGTACAAACTTGCAGTGTTATAAGATAGTACTGAATTTTATTTTTTCTGTTTTTTTGTTTCTTTAAATATTGTGTTAAAATAGTACTGCATTTATCTGCTTATTTATTTGTTTACTGAAAATTCTGAGCTTTCTCTCTGTTCTCTCCCTGTCTTCAGTTAGTTTATCCTTCTCACTTCATTGCTATTCGGTATAAAAGTCTTAGCCTAGAGGTATACTTTGTGCCTTAAAGTCTTAATCCCTTATCTCTGAAATTATTTCTGCTGAATCATTGCATACTGGAGCTGTTTGGTTAGCTTTTGCATACCCCAAATTCAACTTTATTTTAAGCTGAGATAAGAAAAAACTTGCAGTGTTATAAGATAGTACTGAATTTTATTTTTTCTGTTGATTGTTTCATTGAATATTGTGTTAAAAATAGTACTGCATTTATCAGCTTATTTATTTTTTACTTAAAAATTTTGTTCTCTCTCTCTGTTCTGTCCTTGTCTGCAGTTAGTTTATTTTTTCACTTAATTGTTATTCCGTACAGAAGTCTTAGCCTAGAAGAATTCTCTGTGCCTTAAAGTCTTAGTCCCCAATCTCTGAAATTATTTCTGCTGAATAGTTGCATACTGGAGCTGTTTGGTTTGCTTTTGCTTACCCTACATCAACTTTATTACAAGCTGAGATAAGCACAAACTTGCAGTGTTATAACAAAGTACTGAATTTTATTTTTTTCTATTTGTTTCATTGAATATTGTGTTAAAAATAATAGTGCATTTATCTGCTTATTTATTCATTTACTGAAAATTCTGAGTTCTCGCTCTCTCTGTTCTGTCCCTATCAGCAGTTAGTTTATTCTTCTCACTTAATTGTATTCAATGTAGAAGTCTTAGCCTAGAGGGATTTTCTGTGCCTTAAGGTCTTAGTCCCTTATCTCTGAAATTATTTCTGCTGAATAGTTGCATACCGGAGCTGTTTGGTTAGCTTTTACATACCCTACATCAACTTTATTACAAGCTAAGTACAAACTTGCAGTATTATAAGATAATACTGAATTTTACTTTTTCTCTTTATTGTATAATTGAATATTGTATTAAAAATAGTACTGCATTTATCTGCTTATGTATTTGTTTTCTGAAAATGTTGAGCTCTTCCTCTGTTCTCTCCCTGTCTGCAATTAGTTTATTCTTCTCACTTCATTGTTCTTCGGTGTAGAATTCTTAGCCTAGAGGGATTCTCTGTGCCTTAAAGTCTAAGTCCCTTATCTCTGAAATTATTTCTGCATTATTTCTGCATACTGGAGCTGTTTGGTTAGCTTTTGCATGCCCTACATTAACTTTATTACAAGCTATGATAAGTACAAACTAGCAATGTTTTAAGATGGTACTGAAATTTATTTTTTCTGATTATTGTTTAATTGAATATTGTGTTAAAAATTCTACTGCATTTATCTGCTTATTTATTTGTTTACTGAAAATTCTGAGCTCTCTCTCTCTCTGTTCTCTCTCTGTCTGAAGTTAGTTTATTCTTTTCATTTCATTGTTATTCAGTATAGAAGTCTTAGCCTAAATGGGATTCTATGTGCCTTAAATTCTTAGTCCCTTATCTCTGAAATTATTTCTGCTGAATATGTGCATACTGGAGCTGTTTGGGTAGCTTTTGCATACCCTACATCAACTTTATTACAAGCTGAGATAAGTACAAACTTGCAGTGTTATAAGATAGTGCTGCATTTTATTTTTTCTTTTTATTATTTCACTGAATATTGTGTGAAAAATAGTACTGCATTTAGCTGCTTATTTATAAGTTTATTGACAATTCTGAACTCTCTCTTCTCTCCCTGTCTGCAGTAAGTTTATACTTTTCACTTCATGGTTATTTGGTGTAGAAGTCTTAGTCTAGAGGGATTTTCTGTGCCTTGAAGTCTTAGTCCCTTATCTCAGAAATTATTTCTGCTGAATAGTTGCATACTGGAGCTGTTTGGTTAGCTTTTGCATACGCTAAACCAACTTTATTACAACCTGAGATAAGTACAAACTTGCAGTGTTATAAGATAGTACTGAATTTTATTTTTTCTGTTTTATTGTTTCATTGAATATTGTGTTAAAAATAGTAATGCATTTATCTGCTTATTTATTTGTTTACTGAAAATTCTGAGCTCTCTCTCTCTATATATATATATATATATATATATATAAATATATATATATATCTGTTCTCTCCCTGTCTGCAGTTAGTTTATTCTTCTCACTTCATTGTTATTAGGTGTAGAAGTCTTAGCCTAGAGGGATTCTCTGTGCCTTAAAGTCTTAGTCCCTTATCTCTGAAATAATTTCTGCTGAATAGTTGCATACTGGCGTTGTTTGATTAGCTTTGGAATACCCTACATCAACTTTATTACAAGCTGAGTTAAGTACAAGCTTGCAGTGTTATAAGATAGTGCTGAATTTTATTTTTTTATGTTTATTGTTTCATTGAATATTCTGTTAAAATAGTACTGCATTTATCTACTTATTTATTTGTTTACTGAAATTCTGAGCTCTCTCTCTGTTGTCTCCCTGTCTGCAGTTAGTTTATTCTTCTCACTTCATTGTTATTCGGTATTGAAGTCTTAGCCTAGAGGGATTATCTGTGCCTTAAAGTTTTAGTCTCTTATCTCTGAAATTATTTCTGCTGAATAGTTGCATACTGCTGCTGTTTGGTAAGCTTTTGCATACCCCACATCAACTTTATTACAAGCTAAGTACACATTTGCAGTGTTATAAGATAGTACTGAATTTTATTTTTTCTGTTTATTGTTTCATTGAATATTGTCTTAAACTAGTACTGCATTTATCTGCTTATTTATTTGTTTACTGAAAATTCTGAGACCTCTCTCTATTCTCTCCCTGTCTGCAGTTAGCTTTCCTTACCCACCCTCCCTGTTCTATTTGTGGTATTAATCTTGGTGGCTTTGGAATTGACCTCCCCTCCTGTAAGTTTGTGCTTGAATTCTCCTCCTGGGCCCATCTCATTTGCTCACTCAACCAAGTACAGTGAGAGCATATTTTGATTTCAGACACTCCTATCATTCCCATCTGTTCAGCCCTATCCCAGCTCTATCCTAGTCCAGTCACATTAACTCATCCTGCCTAACACAGAGGAAAACATATGAGTAGGCATACCCACTTAAGCCCTGAACTTGTCTGATTGAAGACTGCTGGAAAAGGGCTCATTTCTGAGGTTTTTTTACCAGTTAATTGTATAACCTGTTCAAATCAGTTTGCTTGTTTTTTATTGTTATATATATAAATAACTATTTGCACTTTATCTGCTTTTACTGTATTCGTGTTTCTTCCTACTTTATTACCTTATTTTGCTTTTGCCTCATCTTAAAAGTACTCAGTTGTGTTTATTCTACTGCATTTATTACTGCTTGGTAGTAGCCTGATTAAATTTTAGCTGTTAATTCTAAGTCTTTTGGTTATTGCACTTGGGCTTCAGACCAGTTGTTTTACATTAAGAAGGTTTGTGGTCTGCACTGTTGTGGCAAAACAGGTAGCTTACATCCTTCTAAGTTGGGAATTGCTGACTGAAGGCTCAATGTATGTTATTCTTTAAGTGTATTAGTTCTGGTTTAAGTACTTCAGCTCCAGGCCAGTTATTTTATATTAAGAAGGTTTGTGGTCTGCACTTTTGTGGGAGTAGAGGCTAGATTCTACCCTTTTTAGCTGGGAATTTCTGGTTAAAGGCTTACTGTGCCTGCCCATCTGAACTGCTTTTTTCTGATATTGGTGTGCCTTGTCTGCTGTAGCATAGACTAGATTCAGGCCTGCTGAATCTAGCTTTGTTTGTATAACTTGAGCACTAATCCAGGACATCTTTTTTGGAGGAGGTTCCCCTGCAACCTAGTGGCAGGAGTGTGCGGTTAGAACTTGTTAGATTGAAGACTGCTGGAACAGGGCTTCATTTTGAGGTTTTTTACTGGTTAATTGGGTAATTTGTTTAAATCAGTTTGCTTGTTTTCTATTGTTTTATATATATATATATATATATATATATATATATATATATATATATATATATATTTAATTACCTTATTTTGCTTGTGCTTCTTCTTAAATTGTATTATCTATTGCAGTTATTACTGCTTGGTAGTAGCCTGATTAAATTGTAACTGTTATTCTAAGCCTTTTGGTTTAAGCACCTGGGCTTCAAACCAGTTGTTTTACATTAAGAAGGTCTGTGGACTGCACTGTTGTGGCAGGACAGGTAACTTACATCCTTCTAAGTTGGGAATTGCTGATTGAAGGCTCAGTGTCTGTTATTCTAAAAGCACATTAGTTCTGGTTTAAGCACTTGGGCTTCAGGCCAGTTATTTTACGTTAAGAAGGTTTGTAGTCTGCACTCTTGTAGGAGGAGAGGCTGGATTCTGCCCTTCTGAGCTGGGGAATTTCTGGTTAAAGGCTTATTGTGCCTGCTTATTTGATCTGTTTCTTTCTGAAATTTGTGCGCCTTATTTGCTGTAGCCCAGAAGTTAGTAGTTTATTGGCCATTTTGGGCTAATTTCTATTTCTTTCATTTTCCTGCTATAAAAACCACATTTGCGCTGTTTTGCACGCCAGGCAGTGCCGGTTAGCTAGGGTTAAACTATTCCCAGCTCCACAAAGTCTGCTCTTCAATTTTTCCCTTGGAACTAGACAAACTTTAAACCTAAGCACTCAAACCATTCATTTCACAGCCCAGCACTTGCTCAAAACTCATAGCAAGCACTAATTAACCCTAGCAGTAGACTCCCTATACTGTTTAGAAGGACAAGGCTCTCTATTCGTCCCTACCAGCTAATCAGTAAAACAGTTCACTTTACCTATTCAGGCATGTCCAAAGGGCAGCTTCAGGTGTACTCTTCAGTCCAACTGGTGAATCTGGGCATTTTGAGGCCATGTTACAACTGCCTCATGTACACAGACAACCCTCTCCTCCTACCAACAAAGACAAATATATGCGCAAGATGCAATTATATAGCCAAACTGGAGGCAAAGCTCTCTCAACCCAAGACTGGAACTGACAGTCAAGAGGAGAAGGAAAACACTTGCAACACACCATCAGTCTCACATAGACCTACTAAACCAACACCAGCAAATAACACACATAAATACATGAAAACATACTCAGAGGCTCTAAATAAAAATCTGCAAAAGCAACAGAGACCTCAAAAGCAGACACCCAAGCAACCTCCACACCCCATCACAAACCATGAAAAACATACTTCACATAATCAGTTTGCCATGCAATCACAGCCCTTAAGGCAAAATAACATACCCAACACACTAGTAATAGGCGACTCTATAGTCAGGCACACTGATGTCCCACTAACTAGGCTGGACAAGGAGAAGGTTAAAGTTAGCTGTCTGTTGGGTGCCAGGATCTGCCACATAACACAAGCACTCAGGTCAATCTAGAAAAAGTACAAATACGACTCTGTCATTGTCCATGTTGGTGTGAATGACCTGAGATGTAGCTCTCTGGACTACATGAAAAGAGACATGGAAGAGCTCTCTGATCACGTAGCCCAGGCCGGTATGACACTGACCCTGAGTAGCATCCTGCCCTCACCAAGAATGATGCCACAGTACAAAGAAAAAATGATAAATTTCAACAATTGGCTAAGTTTCTGGTGTCATTCAAAGGGGATCCAGTATCTGTCCACCTGGGATGACATGCTCAATAAGCCACATTGCTTCGCAAGAGATGGCTTGCACCTGTCACCCTTAGGCTTTTGAATACTGGCCAAGGCTTTTGCCACCCCCATAGTGCCTTTTTTAGGCAAGGCTCAAAGGACAAATCCACTACCATAAATAGCACAAGTAACCAAAAACTGAGGGTAATGCTACTCAACGTCAGAAGTCTAAACCTCAAAATGCATGCACTCGAGGCACTCCTCAGTATGGAGAACATCGATATCTGTGCAGTAACAGAAACCTGGTTTAAGGCTCCAGAGAGTACCCCAGCACTACCAGGCTATAACTCATACCATACTTTTTGGCCACAGAATCTGGACCGAAACACAAAAGGTGGGGGTGTATCCATATTCATCAAGGATACCCATACCTCCAGGTTAGTGGCACAGCACAATACCTCAGAGATCATCCATGTGCAACTAACAACGGGCAAAACTGAAATCAAATTGTAGCTTGCTACAGATCACCCACCATGACCCAGGACCCCCATTCCGCATTTCTGGAGACACTGGAAAATATGAAGGTCCTACCAAATGCCCTAATATTGGGTGATTTCAATTACCCAAACATTAACTGGGAGAACTACTCAAGTACTAACTCCCTTACCCAGTGCTTCCTAGAATTTATAAACTCGAATGCCCCGAATCAACTGGTCAACACCCCCACCAGAGGTGACAACATATTGGACCTGGTCATCACCAACATGGGTGACCGGTGTTCTACACTGGAGATCAAACCCTCGCTGGTTAGATCAGACCATAGACTAATCACTTTGGATATCCACATTCCACCCCCACCCCCAATCAAGGAAACCACCATGAAAAATTTTCAAAAGCAAACTCTTAAGACCAAGGTAGAAAGGTTCACAGCCCCTATGCTAAAGGACAACGCTGTCCAAGCTGCTGAATCCCTTACAAAGGCACTCTATGAGCACCTGCAAGAATGCATGGATCGTGCTATCCCAAGCAAAACCAAGACTCACTCCTCCAAGAAAAGGAAACCAGTCTGGTGGACCCCTGCCATAAACAAGCTATACAATAGAAGGAGGAAACTAGTGCAGAGAAGAGTAAAATCCCAAGAAGGAAAGACATCCCTGATCAGTATCAGCATGAAACTATGATCCTTCATAAAATCATCCAAGGCTAGCTTCGAAAGAAAAATTGCCAAGGACTCCAAAGATAACCACAAAGCATTCTTTAGCTATGTCAAGAACCTAAGTGGAAACTCTCAGATTTGCTCTGAGTTAGTGCAGAATGGCACAAAATACACTGAACCGACTGATATTGCCAACATTCTGGCAGACAGGTTTAGTGCAAACTTCACCCCCCCCCTCACATCCTAAAGGGCCCATAACCATACCAGAAGAATGTAGTGCCCCAGCAATCACTGACACACAGGTTAAAACAGCCCTATCCAAATCCAAAAATACAGCTTCAATGGGACCAGACTGTGTCCCAGGCTGTGTCTTACATGAGCTCCAAAATGAACTAACCCCTCACCTAAACACACTTTTCAAACTCAGCCTCTCTACAGGCTACGTGCCCATAGAGTGGAGCACAGCAACAGTTATCTTGCTCCACAAAGGTGGAGCCACAACGGACTCCAGGAACTATCGCCCTATAAGCTTGACTAGCCTGGTCTGCAAGGCTATGGAGTGCATCATCATGATATTCATTAACAGAGACATTGGGAACCTTCAAACATTGGATCCTACCCAGTTTGGCTTTGTTAAAGCAGATCATGCCTCCTAAACCTGGTGGACTTCTTTGAGACAGTTACCAAGGCTTTATATGAGGGAAAGGAGGTCCACACAGCCTACCTAGACCTCACAAAGGCTTTTGACACCATTCCCCATTCCAGTATTATAGACAAGCTCACTAGCCTGAACATAAACCCCCACGTCATGAGATGGGATGCCAATTGGCTCATGGATAGAACTCACACAGTGAGAGTTGCAGGCTCTAGGTCCGACTCTAAACCGGTTACAAGTGGCATTCCCCAGGGCTCAGTCCTGGGACCCATCCTGTTCAGTATATACTTCTCAGAGGTAAAGGCAAGCACAGGAGGACTATGGCTGACCAAGTTCACAGACGACTGCAAACTGAGGGCCATAATTGACTCTCCAGCTGATACAGACATCCTCCAGGAGGGTCTCACTGAGATGGATACCTGGTGTCAAAATCATGGCCTCAAGCTAAATGCCAAAAAGTGCATAGTCATCCCCTTTGGAAAAAACAAAGCCCCCGTGAACTACCACATATGTGGTAGTCCCCTAAATTCAGAAAATGTAATAAGGGATCTGGGGACCCAAGTAGATAGTAATCTCTCCTTTGATAATCATATTGCCAAGGTGGTTAGAAAATCCTTCTATGTGGCCCACCTAATCACAAAAGAGTTCGCATCTAGAACAAAAGAGGTTATTGTGCCCCTCTACTCATCACTCATCAGACCTATCATAGAGTACAAAACCCCATTTGGGATGTACCTTACAAGACACCTTCAACAGCTGGAAAGACCACAGAAGTACCTCACCAAGAGGATTAGTGGCCTCAAACATATGCCCTATGCAGCCCGACTGAAGGAACTCTAGCTGTACTCGGTTGCATACCACTTACTCAGAGGTGATCTCTACCTGACATACAAGGCCATGTCCAACCCAGAATTGATGGACATGCTCCACCTAAAAAAAAAAAAAACAAATCCCCAAGAGCCACATGCTCTAGGGATCTAAACCTCACCACAACAATAACTAGGATGTGCTGGAGGGATAGATTCCTGTCCCAGAGACTCCCCATGCTTTGGAACAGGATTCCAATCTAGATTAGGCAGAGCCCCTCACTAAAACTCTTCAAGAAAAACATTGATGAGTGGATGGGAAACAGAAAATTTACCCCGGGGATCACTGCAGTGGCTCTGCTGGACAGAGGCACAAGGAACTAATGGCTCTGCTGGACAGAGGCACAGGGAACTAATCTAAAGGGGGGGGGCGGTGAAAGCCAACACATTCTGGCTAGGCTTATAGATGTCCTCTGGGAGATAGCCTAGTACTTACCTATGAACCAATGAACCTATGATGCCTACAGACATCAGTAGGGTGTAATTACTGAAACTCCCTGAGGCATCATTCAGCTGTAACTAGTTAAGTTCTAAATGCCCAAATACAATAGGTTAAATTTATATATCCCTGCCAATTGTATCAGTGAGTTGTAAGGATCCCCATTTGTGAGAGACAACTTATGTTTCATTGTGAAGTTTGTCTGTTCTCCATTGTTGTATGACCATGACATTGGTATATATAAGTTGGGGGGTTGGGAGCATGCCCCATGTATTTTGATCTTTTAGTGTCCTGTTTAGGCAATTTCAATTCTTGGTCATGTTATGATCAAACAGTCAGACTTCAAGTAACCACAAATACATCATTTATAGGAAAACTTATTTTCATTATTAGTAGATAGAAGGGAGTCATGACACAGCAACAGTCAGTCAGGGCTATAATAGGGACAGAGGTAGACAAGATTAGAGTATTATCTAATCAGTTTTCATACAGAAACTTTCATACAGAATTATGACTAACCAGGACATCCATTTTGTTACTAGTACTGCTAGGTATGTTTTTTTTCATAGAAAGAAAATGTACTAGTATCAAGAAACACAATGCTGAGTGACAGTGTTAAAAGACGTATTGTTAACAACCAGTGTAGAAATTCTAATAGCAGTTCTTCTAGCCTACAGAACCAGCTAGCACATTCTGTTGTGTACCCTGATTTGGAACATGAGTGTAAAAGTGACAATAAATCCACATATAGCCTAGTTTGTTTAGTATGACACTACAGACATAACACACTGGTACAGTTTGGTAACAGACATAAATTTATAATTAATAGACATTTTAACTGTCATAGTAACAGAAACATCACTTAGGTCATCACACAACTGCACAAATATTAATTGATTTCCTGAATGCATTTATGACTGTCTCCTTTTATTATGGACCCTGTATATATATATATATATATATATATATATATATATATATATATATATATATATATATATATATTTGTTGTTGTTATGATTGTAAATATAATGTTGTTTTATTATTCTTAATAAAATAAAAAAATTGTTGAAAAGAAAAAGAAGGTGAAGATCTGAATCCTGGAACATCTTAAGAGACATCACACAGGTAACTCAAGGCCTGTGGTAAAACATGTTAATTTGGTTCATGTTGGAGCTGGTACAGAAATTTTAAGATTCTTTGCTTGGTATCAGACACAAAATGGAAAAATAATAATTTTGTCACATTTTACTGACAAGCATGAAGCCTGTTTCATTTTAAAATATGGAAGACAATCCTAAAGGCATCAATAATAACCTGATCATGAAGTCAATGTAAAAAGAATCTAGGAGTTTAAATAATTTTATCACATTTACTTAATCTGCCACACACACACACACACACACACACACACACACACACACACACACACACATGCACACACACGCACACACCGCACACACACGCACACACCGCACACACCGCACACTCCACACACACCATACACACCACACACCAAACACTATCTGCCACATATTTTATTTTTTGTTCTGGTCCTCCTCTGACAATCAAGTCCCCCCACCCCCAGCACTCCAACTGGCCCATTTGCTGCTCCAGGGGTGAATGCCCTATGGCCCATTCAGTCCCCTAGAACAAGGATCGAGTGACCCAGGAGTGGTGCTGTCATTGCAAAAGTGTTATTTCTTAAGTCCTAACACCATCAATGTACTGTCTTGCTGTATTCATGCTGCATGTTTTAGTACAATGGACTGCTCTGGGAGATTGTCCTGCCTCCACAGTGACAATTCCCCCACTGGTCTTCCCACCACACTTGCGTGGCATTGCTGTTGTCCTGTACTCTTCAGTATCATAACTAGCAACACAGCAAAAGTACGTCCTCCGGTACACCCCCCACCCCTTCTGTAGAAGAGAAGTGAGCAATCAATAGTGTTGTCTCTCCTCTCATGCCCCATGCTAGTTTCAGCAGATGTGTGAGTTTCTAAATGAATTTGGGTTGCCTTGGTCATAGACCAGGCTTTATCCCTATGCCAAAGGAGTTGACATTGCTATATGCAACGTGTACACAGCAACTTGCTCTTACTTTGTAAGATGCTGGATATGGTTTAACATACGTATTTTTATATTCTCAAACATGTATTTAGGTTCCCATTTTTCTCTCTCTCCTAGTGTTTTGTCTTTTCTTGTTACTGCTTCTTTCTTTGAAATGTTGGATATCCAGCCTTAAATTGCCCGATTGTCCACAGTTATCAATTAGTGTCTTGCACTGCATGAACGCTAAACAATGTGTACTCCGAAAGCTTGAAGGCTGGGACACAAGGCATTACTTGCCACTGCAGTTTTGTTTGCGAAATTTAAATTTAATGAATGCCATTCTTTAATGTTAATTAATCTCTAAAATCATTTACATGCTGAAACACACTGAAGTAGGTTAGTGCACTAAACCTCAAATCCTATCAGTCCAGAAAATATCACATCTTTAAAACACTTCTTTCATCAACAAGACACTCATTCAGCTATATTAGCATAACTTTTAAAAGAAAGTCCTGAAATGGTAGAATAACTTATTAGCCCCATTCGGGATACATACACTTTTACCCTACTTTCATTATTTTTATTTATTTATTTTATTTTACATTTGTTGACCGTGAGAGTCTGACTAGATACATGTCCATTTTCAGCAGAGGCCCAGGGAGAAAAGCTCCACAGATTAAAAACAAGTATGAGATGTCGACATAGCAAGCAAGTATTCATAGGAAAACACAATTTAACAAGATTCCATTGTTTTAAAGTTACAAACGTACAATATTCATTGGTAGCTGCAAATTTTAACAAAATTCCATAGTTTACAAGTTATAGTAAAGTAGTACTTAGAATGTACTGGTTTCCAGTATTGAGAGAAATGTAAGTAAGAGGGGATTGGGAGAGGATGTTAGGGTTAGTTTTATGAGAAGTGGTTGGGTTTGAAGCTGGAATGTGTATAATTGTGGACTGTTGGGTGGGTGCTCACAGGTGAGGCACTATATAGAGGAGTCATGATTCTTCTTCAAGGGACAGAAGTGAAAGGGAGCATGAGAGTGGGTCAGAGGGTGTGTGTGATATGGGTCAACCTGGTGGGTAGCAAGGGCATAGCCATGTGAATTTTAGATGTTCTTTTAGTAGTTTTTTTGAATGTAGCCATTGAGTTGGCTGAGGTAAAAGCAGAAGGTAATGAGTTCCAAATTTTACCTGTGTAGTTAGGGAAGAGGGAGTCACCTGCTGTGTTATTGCTTTTGGTCACCTTGATTAGTCTTTTATCACTAGAGCAAAGTTGTCTGGTATTAGTTTGTAGTTTAAGTAGATTAGATAGCGCCGGGTTTTTTTCAGGAAGTAGCAGGAGTTTACTAGAGAAAGAAAGCTGATGGAATGACAGGAGATTTTGGAATTCAAGCCAATTAAGTTGATTTAGTGAATAACAGTGGTGGGCATGGTATGGGGCACCAGTAACAAATTTGGCAATTTGATTGTAGCAGATATTAAGCTTGGCCATTTCAGTTTTGGGTAGGTTGGAGAAGATGGGAGCGGTGTAGAATAGTGTGGAGAGGAGGTGGGTTTGAGCTATGGTTATTCTAGCAGGTTGGGTTAGAAATGGTTTGTTTTTATAAAGACTGCCAGTTTTTTTGTGAATGTTTTTAATAGTTTTATTTATATGTAGATCGAACTTGAGGTTGTTGTCAATGGTCACTCCTAGCAGTTTGGTATGAGTGTCTGGAGAGATGATAGTCCCATCTCTGGACACAATATTGGACGTGTTGGGCACTGAGGTGGATTTGTTTGGTTTAAATAACAACAGTTTGGTCTTTTGAGGATTAAGTAATAGGTTTTTGTTAAGAAACCAGGTTTCTGTAATTTGGAAGGCTTTTTGAGTAATGGAGAGGAGTTTGTGTGGGTCGTTGGCTGAGGCTGTATGATGTGGGAAGATACAGAGTTTTCTGATGTATGCAACTTTATTTAGAAGAAACTAGCACCATTCAAGCTCCCATTACTTTAAATTCTGTCCATTTAAAGCTGTCATCATTGTTGCCATATTTCTTCAAGTTACTATCAGTAAGAATAAAACAAAATAAAACTTAAAAGTGGCGACACAATCAAGTCACCTTTCTAATACCATATTATTCCAAGCTACAAAGCAGCTAGAAATGATAAACAGATTTCTGACAATCCCTGAGAATACAGGAAAAAAGTTAAACAACCAACTAACAAAATAAGATCAAAAGTGGATTTTTTTGCCACTTTACTCTAAAAATACCTGACAACTATCATTGTTTTGTTGTGCATGTTCTCAGTGACAATACACATGCTTACTTAAACAATCCCTAGCTGGTAAGTATGGCCTTATAGGATTAAACTAACATGAGAACTTTACTTCTCAGTCAAATTATATTGCTATGTTAAAAAATAAAATAACTATTAATTATCATCTTGCTGCTAATTAAAAAAAAAACAATAAGAAGTAATGGAAATTTGTTATGTTCTACATAATTTTTTAAGGACCGTTAAGGAAATGCATCACATATAAACTACCTCAGCAAACAGTGCAACAACCAAAGAATCTAAGAATCAAGAACAGAAACGAAAAAACACTGTGCGCAATATTACGCCTCTGTGTCTTTGGAAATTCCACTCAGTACAACACTTCCACAGTCCAAAAAAACGTCGGTAACAAAGACCAATTCACGAATTATAATCAAATGAATAAAAAGAAAAAATGTTATTGTAGCCAAAAAAACGCCAATATTATAATATAAAATTCCGTATAAATTTGCCACCATAATTCCTTATACAGTAGCAAACTATTGAAGTCACCACCTCTATTATTGACTTGCACCAAATCAACTATACCAAAATTAAAATAGTGTTTATACGGATGCCTCTGTTATACCAGGCTTGAATGATACCATTTCAATCAAACCATTCTTGGCTTTAAAATGAATAGTATTAAATTGTATTTTATTTTATTTATATCAATTTATATCTGTGTTGGCTATTGATATTTATTTATTTATTTATATTTTTATGAGCATTGTTGTTCACATTATAATATGTGCGTATTTCTTTAAACTTTTGTTGTTTATTTTAAACTGAAATGGCGCCAAAAATGTTATTTAAGGAACTGTTTAACTAGTTATGGTGTTCTGATGAAGCTTGTTTCTAACAAGTGAAAGCGCTTAACCAGTATTTTCGTTTTTTTGGCTACAATAAAATTTTTTCTTTTTATTCATTTGATTATAATTTGTGAATTGGTCTTTGTTACCGACGTTTTTTTGGGCTGTGGAAGTGTTGTACTGAGTGGAATTTCCAAAGACACAGAGGCGTAATATTGCGCACAGTGTTTTTTCGTTTCTGTTCTTGATTCTTTGATCACATATAAACTAGATTTGAACCGTCCACCTTTTAGTATATGAATCATTGACTTGGTTACATCCTCTAAACCAGCCAGCCATAGATCTGAATCCTAAAACCCATCTAGTTCTAAATATCTCTATCCATCCATCCATCCAGCAATCCATCCATCCATCCATGTTGGATTTAAAGAGAAATAATGAAGCTACTTTGACTGACATAGAGAGCGAGCTAATTTTATAGTTAGATGATCCTCTTGGAGAACTATCTGACTTGCCAACATGTTATTTTAATATTACAAAGCAAATGTAGATCTTTAGAATGGGTATTCGTGATGCTACCTCTTTTTGAACATGTTAAAAAGCAAGTAGGACATTGTCATTTCTAGTCCTTTAAGCTAAGTAGAGGTCACCATGTAGAGGTTTGCAGGAGAAGAGTAGAGTGATATGGCTTATGGATGTTCTGTGTGGCTTAGGAAGCTTATACCACAGATTTTCTTGGTGAAGGAGCATTGCTTTTTTTCTGTTTGTTCAATATGCCTGGCTAGATACATGCCAAATTAGGTATTATATTATATTATTGCTCTGATAAGGGGAAAAGTAGAGAGGAATAATACCTTGTTTGGACCTAGAAGACATTCCTTTAATTATTAATTGCACTAAGTAGAAGGATTTCCTAAGGATAGTTGATATGTGATGGTCAAAAGTCAGATTATTGTCAATGAAAGTACCTAGATCTTATATGGTAGTATCTATTTTGAAGGGAATTAATTTATGAGAACGGTGCAAGAGAAATTTTGCTTCCCAAAGAGAACAATTCTTCATTTCTTTCCACTGAGCTTCAGACCATAGTCCTGACACCAGCAGTTTATATGGTCAAGGCCCTTTTGGAAGATATGGATGTCATCTAGTCAGCTGATGACAGCTCCATGTTTGCATTCAGCCATGGACCATTGCCAGTATGTTGGACATAAGTAAATTATAGCTGTAGAAGACAGGCTTCAAACTAGAACCATGTGGGATGCTAATGATGATCTGTCTTTCAAAGATTGAGGTTGTCCATCCCTGACAGTGAGTCACTTTGTTATCTAACAATTTATGCAAGCACTAACATTTAATAAGGTCAGTTTCTCAACAATGCTGGAGTGTGGGATCGCATCAAAGGCCTTGGTTAAAACAGGTAAGGATTGTGCAACAATTTTTCATTATAAATTGCTTCAGTGACTTTTTCAAAGAAATTCACAAATTTTAGTGGGTAGACTATACCTTTCACAAAGCCATACTGGTTAGGATCAAGGGCATGCCTATGCGTTCCATAATGATACATTCTATTATGTTACAGACAATGATGACAATGTTAATTGGTCTAAAATTCCTTGGGTCAGTGGTAAGGCAGCACTTGTGAAGGAGAACCACCACAACAACTGTCCTCTCCAGGCCTTGGGCACATATCTATTGAAGGCACTATGAATAGGTTTCAGAGAGAATCGGTGAGGCAGGGTTTTATGCCAACAAGGAGATAGTCTGGTATGTTGTCTGGACCCTAGGGGGTTGCATTTTTGATTGTATAGAGGGTTTTTAAGATGCTTTCTTGCTGCAATTATAAACAGTGGCACATACTGAATGAAGTAAACAGATGAAAAAGGGAGGAGAAAAAGAAGAGGGAGGGGGCAGGGAGAGAATTTTGAATTAAATGTATTCACCAATGTGCTGATGATCATTCCAGGAGAGAGCAGGTGGGACCATTGGAAATCAACTTAGTGCCATGCTGAGTATGGTTCTTAGGATTCCTAACATACTAGATAAACAGACTTTACAATTATCCTTGGATTCAGTGGCGATATTTAATTTGTCCTTGGCTTTGCAGATGTTGAACCTATGTTCTTTGCCCAACTTTCTGAGATCTCTTCCAGCATGGGGTAGTTTGAGTTTATTTCTTAGGGCCAGGAGTTAGTTTTTCTTTTCCTTTTATTGTAAAATGTGTTAATAATGGAAATCCATCATAGAGACTTTTATCTAAATTTGGCATTGTATTTTCAGCAGATGGGGAAGATGTCCCAGTGCAGGAGGTTAAGAGAGAGAGAGTGGAAATCAGTGGTATAAACAACCACATTTGTTGTGGGATTAGATCATCATATGGTGGAGGGCATTTAAATCTCCTTTAATCATCAGCTCGTGCTAGAAGATTATCCTTCAAGAAATCCTTGACAACTGTTGGACTGGAGTGCCTCTCTGAACGGTAATTTGTGGAGAAAAAGAGAGCATGATGGTCTGATTTAACCAGTCAAGGAGCAACTTCTAGTGTGTGTGGTACTACAGTTATAAAAACACATGGTCAAGTAAAGTTCAGCCCCCAAGTAGAAGGTACTACCTGGTCTAGAGAGCTAATGTTGATGTTGTCATGTACCTTTGTGCATATTTTTTTCTTTGCAGTGTATGTTTGCCAGTTTATGGATGGGCAGTTGAAATTTACCAAAATGAATGCGTGTCTTAGGTAAAATACTTCAATTTATTTAGGTAGGTGTCATGAGTTTTAAGAGATATGCCAGTAGTGTAGCTAGGGCAGGGAAAAGGGATAACTGCCCCATGGGCAAAAAGTGATAGGTGGTGTGATCGGCCATACAATCTCAATTGTTGTTTAGTGCGTACCATATTTTAAAAGCTGGTATCATATTTGCAGTGAAACCTGAGCACAGTACCACTCTGTATGTGGTCTAAACTGTAACAAATGTTTGCTACATTTGTAGAAAGCAGTTAGCTACAGTTTGAAAGAAAATAAAATGTGTTGGTTTCTTTTTTTTTTTTCACTAAAACCTTAGTTTTAGCACTCTGTGTGGGGTATAAACTTCTGCTTTCTACAAACAGAGCAAGCAGTTTGCTACAGTTTAAAAAAAAAAAAAGATTTGTTTCTTTCTTTCTTGTTTTAACTAAAACCTGAATGGTGTAGTGTTCTGTGCGTGGTACAAATTATGACAACTGCATACTACACACAGTTTGCCTCAGTTTAAAATAAAAAAGGATTCTCTTCTTTTATTTTTTTTTTAACTAAAAACTGAAGAAGGAGAGTTGGAGGCAGGAAGCAGAAATGGAACATAATTGGCTCCAGTTCTTCAAAACAGAAGGATTGCTGCAAAGTTTATCAAGCTCCTTTCTTCAGTGGGTAAGGTAGAGTTTCAACAGTGGGATTGTAAAAAAAAAAAAGGCTAAATATCTGTCTGGGTTGTTTCTTTCTGAACTTATACATCTATAACAGGCAACATACAAAAAAAAAAAAAACAGACATATATTATATTGTGTTCACTATAAAATGGCAGGATGCACCAGTATATCATTCTTGTTTCTGGATGCTGTACAGAATATAAAACTGTCAGTGTTCTATGGGGTTGCAGTGAAAGTTGTCTTTCTCTAAGTAATGATGGATTTTAAACATTTAAGAAATAAATTAATTTCAGTGGGTGGTACAGAGACTAGTACAGGGCTTAGCTATGATACTTTTTGTGAGGAGTTTGTATTTCCTCCTTGTGTTCATGGAAGTTTTCAATAAAATCTCTGGGTTCCTCCTGTATCTCAAAAACATGCAGGTAGGTGAACCAGTGATGCTGCCAATTTCCCATAGCTGTGTCATATACTGCTTCGGAATAGTGTCTTGTTCAGACTGCCTTCAGTCCTACACCCAATGCCTGCTGTGATAGGTACTGTCAACAATAAAGTGAATATGGATGGATGGATGGATGAATGGCACATATTTCCAATTAACATCAATCCAAGGAATTTCAGAGAGCGCTTCAATTTCTGTTTTTATGCAATCATTACAAATTAGTGGATCACAAGTTTGGATTTATAGTTATGAATAGTATGTGGGCAAAACAAGGTTTACAATGCTAGCAATTTAATGAATACAAGTTGCATGGCCTGGTTCCATGGCACAGAAGAATGGAGCTCTGACTGTGACCCAAGTGGGTGGAGTATGATTAGTGGCCCCCAGCACAGGAGGATTCAGGCATAGAGAGGTTTAAAGAAGCATCGCCCACTCTCCTCTCTTGGGGGGTGAGAAGGGTTGGCTGCACTTGGAAGCACAGTGGGGTAGACACAGTTTTCCTAGTGGAGACCCAGAAAACAACCTCCCATGCTTTGGGCAGAATGGCAGGGCTACTTGAAGGAGGCACTCTTTACAGATGCAATGGGATGCCCTTCACTGTTAGCCCACTGTACATCCACTCTCCAGCTCTTTGCAGAATGCGAGTGGATATCACCGCATAAACAAAGAATTTCAAACTACCTCTGATGGCTGTATGAATTATGGCCCATTCTGGTCAACCTTCACATCAGTGATGGGGAACAAATGGATCAGGAAGGAGCTAACGATTAACAGGCAGCAAGAGCAAAGTACAAAAAAAAAGAAAGAAAACAAAAACAAGTTGCATGCAAAGGTTATTGTGGTGCACTCAATTCTAGAACTTCTAGGGGTACTGATATACTTGCAGTACTGTTTATGGTTGGCAAGGTTGCTACTTTCACAGCTAAGAAATAAGCACTGACCTCAGTACTGCAGTTAAGTGTAAGTCAGACCACATGTGATTCTTATCTCATCTCTGGAAGGACTGAAAAGAAGGTGGAGCTGAAGCTTCAAGAATAATGATTTTAATCAACAAAAAGGCATTTAACTAATATAAATGGTGCATACTTTATATTGCCTATGCTAGTTCACTTGGCTAATGGCCTGTCTCGCAGCTAAATACCAAATGTACAATTCACATCATAAGTATATATAAATTCATTTTTCTTTGCTTAGCTATTAAGTCAGCTCCATGGTATTCTAAGTGGTCAATAATTTTCTGAGAAATCTTAGTATTTAGTTAATAGCTTTTCAGCTCTGTATACAAACTGCAGTGAATAGTACTTAACAGTTGTATACTGTCCTCAGGCTAAAAACTGAGTATGTTGCCCTGTTTATGCACAGTCACAGTTTTAATAAGCATTTCTGAACTGCAAATTTGCAATTCATCAGAAGCACCACATGGTGTCACTCTAGCTGCACAAAGTACAAGTCAAACCTGTACTGCTAAATGCTGCATTACAACTGTGCCTTGCACTGAAAGTTATGAGAAGGCATATATGGTGGGTAGCTCTCAACTTCTTTGCTCTAGAATTATGGACAATGATGAAAATAATAGGGGAACAAAGGCCCAAAAGCAGTGACGATTCAGAAATATTACCTTCATTGACTTAGAAATTTACTAGAACAAGTCTTGCAATCAACATGCATTTGATTGAACAATAGTGAAGGCCCTTGTCTGGGTCCCATCTAATCAGGGGCGATTGGACTAGAGCTCAGACAGAGTGTCATTATTGGCTAATTTGAGTTAAAAGGATTATTTCTTGTTTTATTTAAGCCCCGCGTTTGAGCTTGTTTGAGTGTAGCTCACCATCGTGCACTGCCTTGTAGTGGTGGTTAACGTTGGTAGTTATAGACCCAAATATTTTGCTTGTTAAATTTTCCCTTACCCATGTGCACCAGAACCATAGAGCGAGGGGGAGGGAGCACCCCCCCCCCCACATACACTTTTACAAGACCAATAGACCATCTTGTCAAGCCCCTGTGACAGCTGCAACAAAAAACAAATAAAAATCAACAAAAAAACGGTGGTGGCATTGCAGATTTATGCCAGTGGCATCTTTAAGGATGACCCATGGCCATGCATGAGTTGTGTTTGCAGTCCATACTTAGGCATGAAATTTTAAACTTACATTGCCTACCTTTGTTGTTGCCCAAGGTACAGGTCGCTCTTAAGGAGCGTGTTTCAGGCACAGCTTTTCCCCGGGCCCCCAGCATACTTGCAGGTATGGAGAGGTTGTGTTTCTGATATATGCTACTACACTAGGTATTTTAAAAACAAAATTTGTAATTGCTATTTTCAGAGGAACATTGGAATTATAAGCAATACTGTTGTCTCTCCATTAATTTTTCTAAACAAAATGAAAACTCCATCCAGTTTATGTGAACAATATTAATGCAGCTGCTACAAGGTTTACTCAGTTACTTGACAACAAATGAAACTTACCAAATGGTTATGTCCCCCCCCCAAAAAAATATTTTAAAGAGCAAGTTCAAGCATGTACACTGAAACATGCTTTTAAAGACAGAAGTCATGCGTTATACAAGACACACAGGTGTCTGTGTCACAGCACAACTCCGCCCATGATACTAAATATCAAACAAAGCAGATAATCACCAGTTTAAAATTAACTGTTTTAGGAGAAACCAGCACAATTTATTTAACACTCGAGCCCAATATTTTGTCCTTTTATCGCTACACTGAAGTTATGAAAGGATTGCATTTCACCAACCATCTGCCCATAATATGCAGTGACGTACCAGTAAGACTGATGATCGACCACATCATTTAATGGTTTATTGAACTGGCTATCAGTATACATTTAGTGAAACTTATGGGACAGTCCAAAATAGACATAATAAAAAATACCCAGTAGTACAGAGGTGAACAGGACTCTTTTACATACCCGGAAGTCACTGCTCGATCTGGAACCAATGAGTGCGAGGCAGGGGCGGGATTTGAGTAAGCAAGCTCTGTGCAAGAGAGGGGTATTTTAATTAATATGGGAAGGAAAGTATTTGCTGTAGAAGAAAGTTTTTAATGGGGTTTTAAAACTTTCTCTGCATTGGAATTAAGGGTGTGGTTAAACAACAGAGTGATACAGCAGTTCATATCTGTGATCTAGGTAAGAAACAAATACAGTTAATAATTTGTGCCTGGCATAAGCTGTTTACTGCAGTTGCATTTTGAATGTGGTGATTTTTTGAAATGAGTTCCTTACTGTAGTGTTCCCTTGTGACTGTACAGATGTGCATTCTTACTTGTGTCTCAGGCAAGCCTTCCTGGAGAGTTTTCTGATATATGTTGCTGGGGAGTTTTCTGATATATGCTGCTGGGGAGTTTTCTGATATATGCTCCTGGGGAGTTTTCTGATAAATGCTGCTGGGGATTTTTTTTGATATATGCTGCTGAGGAGTTTTCTGATATATGCTGCTGGGGAGTTTTCTGATATATGCTGCTGGGGAGTTTTCTGATATATGCTGCTGGGGAGTTTTCTGATATATGCTGCTGGGGAGTTTTCTGATATATGCTGCTGGGGAGTTTTGTCGTGTTTCATGTGGATATGCTGCTGCTGGGGTTTTGTGTGTGTGTGTGTGTGTGTGTGTGTGTGTGTGTGTGTGTGTGTGTGTGTGTGTGTGTGTGTATATATATATATATATATATATATATATATATATGCTACTGCTGGTGTGTGTGTGTGGATATGCTTTGTGTGTGTGTGTATATATATATATATGCTACTGCTGGTGTGTGTGTATGTGTGGATATGCTGTTGCTGGTTTGTGTGTGTGTATGTATGTGTATGTGTGGATATGCTACTGCTGGGTTTTGTGTGTGTGTGTGTGTGTGTGTGTGTGTGTGTGTGTGTGTGTGTGTGTGTGTGTGTGTGTGTGTGCGTGTGTGTGTGTGTGTGGATATGCTGTTGCTGGGTTGTGTGTGTGTATGTATGTGTGGATATGCTACTGCTGGGTTTTGTGTGTGTGTGTGTGTGTGTGTGTGTGTGTGTGTGTGTGTGTGTGTGTGTGTGTGTGTGTGTGTGTGAGTATGCTGCTGGGTTGTGCGTGTATTGTTTGTTTAGCAAATAGCTCAGTGTTTGTGCTATTTTATTTCAATGTCTGTAATCATTGTAGAAGTAAATAAGAAAACAGTATGCACGCTGACAGGTTTGAACAGTGTTTATGGTAACTGGGGAGAAATAGCCAAGTAATGGAGCACTAGAATGGCTGGGGAGGGGGCTTCTGCTGGAGCAGCAGGAGGTTACAGACTATCCATTCAAGTAAAACAAAGCTTATCCCTGTCCATATTCAAATGCAACTTGGATCTAAGGATGAGTAATAGAAAATGCACTCCAGGATTGCCCCTCATGACATTAATGGATAGAGGCAGTTCCTAAATGCTGCATCCCTTATATGGGTCCCCTCAAATTATCTATGGTATGTTCACGCTTATTCTCACTAGGGCTAATGTAAAATTATCAGCCGTGGGATAGCTAAGAGCAATCAAGAAATGTTAATTCAAGCACCAAAAGGGAAATTGGCTAAGCTTAAAATGTCCTCTAAGTGAACCTATGTTGTGGTAATAGATAGTTTTACAAAATTTCCCTTTTTAGATCACTAAGTGCCCCTTTCACCTTCAACCCCCCCCCCCCCCAGTCTTCAACAGCTTCCGGCGCCTATGCCCTTACCACATTGCTTGTCAGGTGCCAGGATACCCCATATCACACATGCACTCAAGTCTCTCAACAACAGGTACTGTTATGACTTTGTCATAGTCTATATTGGTATGAACGACTTGAGACATACCTCTCTGGACTATATGAAGAGAGATATGACTGAGCTCTCGGATTATGTGTCTCAGGCAGGTATATCCCTAGCCTTAAGCAGCATTCTACCTTCACCTAGGATGATACCTCACTACAAACAGAAAATGATTGACTTCAATAATTGGCTTAGTTTCTGGTATCATTCTAAGGAGATCCAGTATCTGTCAGCCTGGGATGACATGATCGACAGACCTCAATGCTTTGCCAGACATGATCTTTGTCTGTCACCCCTGGGATTTTGGCTACTAGCTAAGGCTCTTGCCATCCCCCATAGTGCCTTTTTAGGTAGTGTCTCAAGGACAAAATTCCTGATGTAAAAACTCCATCTAAAAACAATCTCAAGGTTATGCTGCTAAATGCTAGGAGTCTTAATATAAAACTGCACTCATTGGAAACAGTCCTCACCTTGAAGACGCAGACATTTGTGCAGTCATGGAGATCTGGTTCAAGGCTGTGGAGAGCACCCCAGCCATAATGGGTTACACCACCTTCCACACTTTCAGACCACAAACTGAAGGTGTGAAAACTAAAGGAGGCAGTGTATTAATATCCAGTAAAGCTAAATACACCTCCAGATTGGTTAAACAGTATGACTCTCTGAAGATGCTTCAGGTGCAATTAACTGTTGGTAGGACACCTATTCAAGTCATTGTCAGTTACAAGACCACCTCCATGAATCAGGACACCCACTCTGTCTATTTGAATTTACTTGAGTCTATCAAGATATATCCAAACATCATGGTTTTGGTCAACATTAACTACTCATCCATTGACTGGGTAAATTACTTGTGCTCAAACTCACTTGCCCAAAGGTTCCTTGACTTTATTAACTCCATTGTCCTGGACCAGCTGGTTGACAGCACCACAAGGGGTGCCAAGATCCTGGATCTGGTATTTACCAATATGGGGGACCACTGTAGCACCCCCACTGTGAAGTCTTCCCTGGTGAAATCTGTCTCATTCAAAGTAACTATCACAATTGCCCCCCCCCCCCAACAGCAACTAAACTAAAAAACTTCTCCAGAGCAGATTATAACCTCTTACAGCATGGTATAAATAGCTTCACTGCACCCCCACCCCCCCGATGGAATTGGCAACTATGCCAAGTTTTACACCAATGCTTTATACAAACACCTGTATAACTGCATTGACTTGGCCATACCTGATAGGATCAAAACAAGTTCCTCAAGGAAGAGCAAACCCATCTGGTGGACAATTGCCATTAACAGGCTTTACAGTAAAAGGAAGAAATTGCTGTCTAAGAGTAAGAGGGAGTGAGCCCTAAACTAAAAACACTCCCTTCTCAGCTTAAACAAGCAAATAACACTTCTTGTGAAGTCCTCCAAAGTAAACTATGAATCCAAATTAGCTTTCTCAAATAAGGCCAACCACAAAGTCTTCTTTAGTTACATCTGTAACCTAAAAGGAAAGGCCCAGATTTGTGCCGAACTGGTAGTTTATGATACCACATGTACTGAGCCTGTGGACATAGCTAACTTGTTGGCCAACAGGTTCTGTGAAAACTTTACTCTCCTGTCCCCGCCACACGTACTCCATGACATCCCTACCACCTGTCCCCTACCTTGTTGACAGGCAGTTAAATGTCAAAACTATCACCCCTCCTCTCTTGTTACCTTACACAAGGATGTATCCCTCATCCACTTTAATGTACCATATTCACTAACAGTCTACATACAGCCACCTGCCATGCAGCCTTACTAGAATATGCGGATCTACCCTAATCTGTTCAGCCCCATCAATCCAGCAGCTTCAAAAAATTACACAGGAATCCTTTACTTCAGTGGAATCCAGGCTACATGCACAGCTCATTCTCAACCCAAGCAAGACTAAGCTAATGCTGTTTTACTCCACAAAAAACACCAATCCCACCCCCACATTTTTAATTCCATCAAAAAACAATACCTGCATTACACCTGTCACCCAAACCAAACGTCTAGGTGTCACCCTAGATCAAAACATAAAGTTTGACTTACACATTGCCGAAACAATAAAAAAGTACATAAAAATACTCAGAACCCTTTACAGATGTAAAAAATACCTTACCAAGAATACTAAGACCATTATTACTAGAACCCACCTAGTCTCCACCTTACTCTATGCATCCCCAATATTCACCAACCTCAACAAATCAGACTTAAACAAACTATCTGCTATAACAAAATAGCAACATTTGCAACTAATTCAGCTCATCTCTCTCATCACTGCCACGTCCTCAAACAACTTTCCTGGTTAGAACTACCCAACCTGTTCATCCTTAACCAGCTTACAATTGCCCATCAGATACTTTACCATCCAGAAAAAACACCAGCCTTACAAGATATCTTAAGACGGTATTCAAACAATCATTTACTAAGATCCAGCAACAAATCACTAATTAACATTCCTAGAAGTTGGAATAGTACTAGCGACTCCTTATACTCCAACTACGTCGCAAAAATCTGGAATACTGTGCCACTTAATATTAGGTCCACAACCAACAAATTCACCCTTAAAAATCTTCTAAAATCCCATCTAAACAGTGCACAAATCTGTAAATGTTCAGACCCCAGCTAAACACCTAGTGCTACAGTCCGGTACACATGCTGCACCTGCTACTAATTCTGTATTATTGCTTTTACAGGGATTACTACTCCTATTACATGTATTAGAAAATTTCTTATCTATTGATTAAGCTGAGCTGTTACAGGCAAATGACAAATTCTGGTGTTAGTATCAATTCTGAACTGTTACATTTGCTGTTTTGCTGTAACAATGATCTCTATGGGAATCTTTACTGTCCCATATTATAGTTCATTGATTTTGTGCTAGATGTGGTTTTGTGATTTTAAAAGGAAGTGATAGTGCATACTTCCTTATTCTGAAGAAGTCTATGTACACTCACTGATGAAAGCGCTCAATAAATTGTGAAGTCTTGTCAACGAGGTGTCTCTTTCATGGCATTGTTCCTGATTTTATACTAGTCTTAAGTGTACCCTGTCTAAATCATTATTATGTTATTGACTTTTATACTATTAGTAGCCACACTGAATTGTCTTACATGTTATCGCTATTATTAATGTTATTGTAATGTATACTGACTTATATACTGTTTTATACTGTCATTGGAGCTTTTCTCCCTGGGCCTCCACTGAAAATGGACAAATCTGTCCAGTTGGTGTCTCCCGGTAAACAAATGAAAAATAAAAATAATTGTATCTCTAAAGAGCAGGTCAGAAACGCCCTCTCTAAGGCCAAAAACACAGCATTTATGGGACCTGATAACATCCCGGGCTGCGTCCTACATGGGGTCCAACAAGAATTAGCAACACGATTGGATACTCTTTTCAGTCCTAATCTAAGCACCTGCTTCATCCCAGCTGAATGGAAAACAGCCGCCATTATTCTTTTGCACAAAGGTGGTGTTTCCAGTGACCCCGGGGAACTATAGACTTATTAGCCTGACTAGCCTTATCGACAAGGCCATGGAGTGCATCATCATGGACCTTATCAGCAAAGATATAGGTAATCTCCAAACACTTGATCCTACTCAGTTTGGATTTGTCAACGAGAGATCATGCCTGTTAAACCTGGTGGACTTCTTCAAGACAGTCACCAAGACCCTGGATGAGGGGAAATCTGTGCAAACAGCCTACCTAGATTTAGCCAAGGCTTTTGACACTATCCCCCACTCAGGCATCATTGAAAAACTCACCCAGCTAGATATCAACCCTTATATCATTAGATGGGTCACTAACTAGCTTACTGGTGGAACACATATAGTCAAAACAGGGGAATCCACCTCCAACAGCAGACCTGTAACCAGTGGTGTTCCATAGGGATCATTCCTGGGACCTCTACTGTTTGGAATCTATTTCTCCAAAGTACAAACAAAAACTAAAAGTCTGTGACTGACAAAGTTTGTTGATGACTGCAAACTGAGAACAATCGTAGAATCTGCAAATAAAGTCAACATCCTACAAGAGGGTCTTACACAAACAAATGATTGGTGCCAAAGTCATGGTCTTAAACTCAATGCATAAAAATGTATTATCATCTCTTTCAGAAAGAGTGATGTTCCTGCTAGCTACCACCTCAATAACAACACCCTAAGTATGCACTCAGTGGTGAGAGACCTTGGCACACAGGTTGACAGCAGTCTTACCTTTGATTACTATGTCTCCACAGTGGTAAGAAGGGCATTCTATATTGCTCATCTCATGAGTAAGGGCATTGCCTCAAGAAAAAAGGAAGTTATAATCTCCCTGTACTCTTCTCTCATCAGTCCAATAATTGAGTACAGCACCCCTTTTGGTCTGTACCTTTCCAGGCACCTGCAGCAGTTGGAGAAGCCACAAACGTTCCTCACAAGGAAAATACAAGGTCTTCAGCATCTGTCCTATGTGGATCATCCGAAATCAGTCATTTTATTCTTTTTCATACAGACTACTCAGAGGCGATCGCTGGCTTGCATGTAAGACTATCTCTGACCCTCTTTATTGGAAATGCTGCATATCCGCAAGTCAAATGGTACACAGGTTACTCACTCTAAAGACCTTAACCTGGTATGTGACATTAATAGAACCTGCTGGGGGGACAAGCTTGTCTCCCAGAGGTTACTACACCTTTGGAATAGACTCCCACTTCATGTCAAACAGAACACCTTATTGGCCCTCTTCAAACACAGTCTGGATGATTGGATGGGTAACTGTAAATTCACCTCGGGGATTCCACCTGTGTCCCTCTTGGACATGGGCATTAGGTGCTGATCATGGAAATAAGGGTAGAATTTGACTAGGCTTTTAAGGGCCCTAGGGCCATTAGCCTAGTAGCTTCCTATGATCATATGATCCTATGAAGTATAAAACTACTGTGTGTCACTACTGACAAACTGTGATTCTTAGTGACTTTATCAGAAAATCAGAAATTTTACAAAGGACAAGACAAAAAAATATATAAGACAAAATCATGGACATTTGAGAGGTTTCATGAGAGACTTACACTCTTAACCAAGCAGATAAATCAGATTTTATCATGAAATTTTGTTTAAATACAGTGTTGTGCTTCCATTCCATGCAAAGCTTGAATATGTCTTATTACATTTCAGTATGATGTCAAGTGTGAATATGAACCATGAATAAGATTTCTAAATTTTTAACATGTTTAAAATATTCTGAATACTGAAATACCAGCACGACATATGGCTAAATGTATTCAATAGTGTACAAAAAGTAACAGAAATCATTACTTGTCTGCTTACTGTCATTTGAGGCTTACTGTGTCTCTCTTTCCCATTTGCTGTCAGTCTAATTTTGTAGTCTTTTCACCAGCTATTTATCATCTTATATCTTCTACTAGTAACAACTAACCTGTCTCAGATTAGAAGCATACCTCTCAAAAGTCTTTATATCTATGTATGTATATGTCTAAATAGAGAGACCCACTGACTTCTTAGTAGAGTTTTTATTTCATTTCTCTTTCAAAATCTCTGTTGTACTTGTAGCACAGCATGCATTCCCTGTATCTATAGACCCATGTGACTGCTTCAAATCCCATCATGCAATATCATGGTTTTACTGCCGACAGTGCTATGACAAGTAAAGGAAATTTCTGTCTGTCTGTCTCTCTCTCTCTCTTGTGTAAACTGTGTTCTCTTCTAATCTAGCATTAAGCTATAATACTGCTTAGTTTATAAATGTTTTCCTTCTTCATGTTCTTTATAATATTGTTAAGATCATATTTTGCAATGTCTTTTGTTATTTATAATCTTTAATTCATACTGCTGAATTACTTGTTAGTTTCTTCATGTATCTAAACCTCTTGCATTTTTTCTATAAGCTATTACGACCAGGGATTTGGATGAAGAGGGTCCATAAATATTATATCATCTAACCAATAAAAAATAAAGTATACTGATAGCTTGACAGATATAAAAAAGAAAACTGAAACAGTTTATGTATAGAGTATAAAGGAGTCATGTATTAAGTAGAATGATAACTAAGTGGCATGGTGTTGACAGATTACTTTTTTAGACATGACTCAGTTTTGCCACCATTAACAAGATGAACAGCAATGATGATACATTTGCAATAAGTTACCGGAAAAAGAGAAGATAAGCTTCACTTGGTCCACCCACCATGACTTTGCCTTTGATTCAGATTCTGATCGTAGGGAAATAGCCGTGCATTCCCCTCCACTTCTTGCAAGAATTTTGTTATGCTTTTCCCAAGAATACTTGAATTCCACCCACTGATTTTAAAACCACCACTTCTCCTGAAAGACGGTTCTGTTTATCCACTGCTTTAGCTATGAAAAAAGTTTTCTCACAGTGCTCGGAGTCTTACAACCTCAGGCTTCAATCATTGGCTGTGCTTGCTGTCTTGTTCTTGCACACTTTTTGTTTTACACAAGGCTGCCCCTTTGGATTATATAGTCCCTGATGTTTACAGTTTATGTCATCTTTATATAGGACATATTCCAGACTTTGATATCCTAGTTCACTCAACAGCAAATGGCACTAAACAGCAGAATAAAAAGTAAAAATTTGACCTAAAAAGTGGTAAAATAATTTTGAAATATAGGTATTGCATTTCCTTAGGAAAAATCAATAGAAAATACATTGTCTAGAACAGTGTGCAGTTCTGTTGGTCCAGTATTTTGTGCTGCCATCTAAAACAAAAGCAACAGTAATATGATTCTTCTCAGCAAGTTAAACAGCTCATGAATGAAACCTTTGGCAGAAGAACTAGTCTTCTAATCTAGACCATAAACCTGGAGAGGTTTAAGAAACTAAAAATAATATTATCTTGAATTAGAAAAAAAAGTAAGCAAACATGCCCCTGACTCACATCTCATCTTTTCCGTTTACACATAAACTAGAATTACGTTTTGTTCAAAAACATTTTCTTGACTGACAGCTAAAAGTTCATCATGTTAATGTTTTCTGCCTGCCATACTAGGTGACTGGGAATCAGGATGAGGAAAAAAGTCTTTGCTGTGAATGTTCACAGTATGATTACAGAGATACATCTTGACAGTCTGAGCTAGCATGAATCTTACAGTACGTCTGACAAATTTAGATTAGAACAACTGACATTAAATCTTTCCACCACATGACTACATCCAAAACTTGTACTGATGTATAGAGTGTTTATCTATAGCTATATATAATCAGAATATGCATTACTGGTAAATGCACACAATATCCCTTCTTAAGCATGTATTAGTTTGTACTCAGGTTAACCTTCCAAACAAACTATTTTCTGACTGATCTAGCTACACAGGGAAATCAAATTCCTTTCTTGCCTGTTACTTAATATGCAAGTGGCAATCATAGAAATAAAACAAACAATGGAGATGCAACAAAGGTCCAAGTAGATAAGAAGAAACAACAATATATTTGATAAAATCACCCGGACCACCAGGCTGAAGTGTTCACTTCTTAATAAAATACAAGTTAGCGCTTTCAGGAGAATCCCTTCATCAGACAAGTAGCTAAAACAATGCATCATAATTTAAGCACATGCAGCCAATCAAAAACTTCACAATTAATGTCTCAATTAAGAACAAATAAAAGGCCGCCGCCCCCTTAAAATGGGTTTAAGCAGCACTACACCATTTAAACCTGGGCTTCTATCAGTCCGTAATTCTATTATCCAATACACCTCTAGATATTCAGTACGAGTTACCAAATCACCCCCTCTCACATTTTTTTAAATTACTTGTAGAGCCATAAATTTAAAAGTATGGTTAACATTCACCCTAATATGTCGATACCAAGCATTGCTTTCATTACACGGTCACACAGCAGATATAAAATCTTGTGTTTAAATCTGCAATTAGTTTTGCCCACATAAAACGCTTTGTAGGCACAGCAGGTAGCTAAGTATATCATATTTTTGGTTGAACAGTCAGCATACAGTTTAGGGGAATATCTCACCTGTGTAATAGGATGAACAAAATTATTATTACTCAAAGTAAGAGAACAGGCTTTACAGCGTCTGCATAGAAAGTTCCTATTCTTTTAGAAGAAACAAAATGATTTGCATACAAATTCCTATTAGTGCACAATAATTGCTTCATATTTTTATTACTTTTAAAAATAAAACTAGGAACATTCCCAGCTATGTTGCTAATATTATCACCCACCATTAAGATGTTCCAGTTTTCCCGTATGCAGGTATGATTTCACAAATTCCCTAATATTGCTGCTATATTTCAGAAATACTCTCAATTTATCATCCAGCCTATTACAACTATTGCTGACTATAGATCTATTCTGTAGACCATTTTTTAGAGAATCAATGTGCTGCTTTAGTATGTCTAAAAGTCTTGCTACCATTAATAACAAGACTTACATCACCAACTATATATCCCCTGTCAGCAAAGCATGATTCAGACACTCAACCTCTGTCTCAAAGGTATCATCACTAGTACCTAAGCGTGACATTCTTAATGTTTGGCCTCTAACAATATTCTTAAATATGTGCTGGGGATGCATGCTGTCCTGTAACAGCATGCTATTCCTCCACCAATGGAGTTCACGCTCCAACAGCAGGGGGTGGAAACACAGAAAAATGTCATTCTGACAAAGAACCAAGATAACACTGTTTATAATATTTCTAGTTCTGCTTTATCTTCTGTACAACTAGGACTGTTGAAAAAGGGCTTGAATTTTGTACCTGTAACGTCTTCAAAGTTAAGTGATATAGTCCTTGATTTGAGACTGTTTGGGAGAAACATTTAGTCACGGCAAATGTTTGGAACTGGTTCTATGACTTCCCAACCTGAACTGAGGAAACTAAGTACTTTCGTACTTCCCATTAATCAGGTTGTTGAAACTTTTATAAGGACATGTGAGGATGACCTTATGAAGTATATGCACTCTGAATATAGACGTAAGTTTTATAATTTATCTCATGATAAATGCTCTTGTGATGCCTGTACCCTGGCCCAGAAATTAAGGAGCCTTAATCCTCATCACCAACACCAGTGAGGGGTGTCTCATACAGCAGAAAGGATAACAAATATACACAGTAAAGTACAATTTCCCTTAAGTGCACACAGAGATCACAGTCAGTCTGGGTCTGGTTGCTCCCTTGCTCTCCAGGTTCCCAATAAGACTCCCCACTGGCACAGCTATAGGGTCTGGATCTCACCCTAGCTGACAAGCTAAAATCTCCAGCACCCTCTCTGTCCAACCAGTGCTTCATGTCCCTGCCGAAGTAGCTGCACACACACACTTTGAGATAAGAATTTATACACCTTCATAGACACTCCTGGGAAAGGCTAACACAGATTCTCCAGCTGTACCCCTATATCCAGATTATACGGTAGTAATTCCTGACACCACCAGCTAATATTTATCAGCTACTCAAAGGCCCTTAAAAGGGTGTCCAATTATTACCGTGCAATATTATTATCCAATTAGGTAAGTGTGACTGAACAGCAAAGCTTATTGGAGTGACTTGATAACAGGATCAAAACAAGCATGCAATGTACTTTAGAGCTTAAATTATCTCTACATAAAACAGTCACAGTTGAAAGTGTTTAAAAATATTTAATAAATAATAAAAACACAAGACAATACTACAACACAATGCTACTCAAGAGTTCAGAGATCAAAGAGAAATACTTAAAACAATACAGTAGGAAAAGTCTGATATGAATACAGAAAACATTTAGTCTAAACTTTCTAGTTCCTAACTATTCCTAAGAGAAAACACAGTGCTAAAATCCTACTTACATACAGAGCATAAGGCAGAGTGCTGATGAGTTGTTGGATGTCCAAGACAAAATGCTTAGAGTCTCTCTCCAAAATAGTTTTTAAAATCACTTACAAACATTTCTGCTGGGCCCTCCCAGATAACACCATTTTGACACTTAGCCTGGATTCCCAGACTACACGTTACATCATTTTGATTTAGTTCCCAGGCTAACAGATACTATTGTTATTTTGCAGCTGTTCAGGAAGCAGAGCAATAAAAATACATTTGCATGTTTAAAGCTAGCAATTTAACTCTTGGTTAAAACAATAGAAGGAATGTCTTCACCTAGACTGGCCGGAGCCAACTTTAAAGATTAAAGGAGAGATTTGAAATAATTTTAACTTCAAAGACAGATAGGAAAAGCTTTCTTTACAGCAGAGGGCAATGTTGCCACATTGTTGAAGTTCAACATATAACAGCCTTTTCTTTCATTTAAGAAAACATGTCTGTATTTTACATTTATATTTACAAATGACAGAGTTATGTGCACAATTCTATCTGGCTAGGCTGGCAGCCTTCACCCATTTTGCCCAATCTTCACATTTCTCCACCCTTGGAGAACTCAAGCTAGTTTTTCAAGTGACCCTTGAGAAACATTGCTTGAGAGGGTTAGGTCTGTTTGAGTATACCTTACCCCATTCCCTGTCTTGAGACCCCATCTGCATTGGCATTGCTGCACCCACTGCGGTGCTACACTGACATATCATATGCTTGCAACCCCTGACTCCATCTTAGCAACTTGGCATTCTGCTGACTGGCTCTGTTTAACTATGTTAGAGGGTTGTAATCTGTCATTACAGTGAATTTTCTTCCATACAAATACGGCTGAAGTTTCTGTAGTGCCCACACTATGGCTAGACATTCCTTTTCTACCATTGCATAGCATTCCTCTCTGGGTTGGAGCCTATGACTGAGATAAACCACTGGGTGCTCTTCTCCCTCTGAAGAAATCTGGCTAAGTACAACCCCCCACCCCAAGGTTTGAAGCATCCACCTGTACAACAAATTATTTGCTATAATCTGGACTGGCTAACATGGGGGGGGGGGTCCCAAAGCTCTCTTAAGCTCCTAGAATGCCTGCTCACATGATGGGGTCCACACTACCTTATCTGGCCTGTTCTTCCTTGTCAGGTCTTTGAGGGAAGCAGCTATGGTACTATAATTGGGAACAAACTTTCTGTAGTACCCTGCTGTCCCTAAGAATGCCCTCACCTGCTTTTTGGTAATAGGTGCAGGCCATGCCTGACTGGCTTCCACTTTGGCAGGTCCTGGCCTTATCATACCACTCCCCACTCTATGTCCTAGGTAGGAGACCTCTGCCATTCCCACCTGACATTGGTTTAATGGTCAACCTTGCCCTCTGTAGTCAGCCCAGCACCTCACTGACATGCTGAAGATGCTCTTGCCAGGAATGGCTGTAGATAGCATCATCCATGTAAGCAAGGGCCAACCCTCCTGCTCCTGCTAAGATATGATCTACCAGCCTCTGGAAAGTTGCTGGGGCATTCTTCATCCCAAAGGGCATCTTTGTGAACTCTTACAAGCCAAAAGGAGTCACAAAGGCTGACTTCTCTCTAGCACTGGGAATCAAGGGCACCTGCCAGTAACCCTTGGTAAGATCAGTGGTGGTAAGATACTTAGCCCCACCCAGCTGCTCTAGGGCTTCATCTGTCCTAGGCATGGGGTAAGCATCTGACTCTGTGTGACTATTTAATTTCCTGTAGTCCACACAGAACCTGGTGCTGCCATCCTTCTTTGGCACCAGCACCACTGTGGAGGCCAAGGGACTGTTGGACTCCTGAATCACCCGTAGTTCCAACATCTCCTGCATCCCCTCCTTCAGAGTCTGTTTGACTCTCTCAGGCACCCTATAAGAGGCCTGTCTGATAGGCCTTTGGAGTCCTGTATCCACCTGGTGCTGTACCAGGTGGGTGCACCCAGGGTTCCCAGTGAACATGTCCTCAAACTCCTGCAACACTGCTTGGGTTTCTCGAACCTGGGTAGGAGATAGCTGCTGGGACATTGTTACCCCTTCCACTGAGGTGTCAGTCCGAGCCTCACTGAGGAGATCAGTCACTAGATCTCCCTCAGACTCCTCCTACAACCCACTGCAAATGTTCAGCACCAGGACCTCCCTACCATGGTAAGGTTTCATCACGTTAACATGGTACAATTTGTGCCCCTGCTTTCAGTCTAGCAGTTCCACCATGTAGTTAACATCACTTTCCTTTCTTACCACCCTGTAGGGTCCCTCCCAAGCTGCTTGCAGCTTGTTGTGTCTGACAGGAATAAGAACCATTACCTGCTGCCCTACTGCATACTTTCTAGCTCAAGCATTCCTGTCATACCACATCTTTTTCTGCTGTTGGGCTTCTGCCAGGTTCTCCTGGGCCAAGCCCATGAGTTCCATGAGCTTTGTCTTGAGGTTTAAGGCATATGCCACAAGCGACTCCTTGTGAGACTCACACTCACCTTCCCACTCATCTCAAATTAAATCTAGAGGTCTCCTCACCCTATGCCCATACAGCAATTCAAAGGGTGAAAACCCTGTGGATTCCTGGGGAACCTCTCTGTAAGCAAACAACAGATGGGGCAAATATTTGTCCCACTCCCTCTTAAACTGCTCTGCAAATGCACTTAGCATGGACTTGAAGGTAGAGTTTAACCTCTCAACAAGACCATTAGTCTGGGGATGGTAGGGGGTGGTCTTCATGTGCTTCATCCCACAGGACTTCCACAGACAAGCCAGGAGATCTGACATGAAATTGGCACCTCTGTCAGACAGTATTTCCTTTGGGAAACCTACCCTGCTGAAAATCAAAAACAAAGCATTTGCCACTTTCTCTGCCTCAGTGGAGGACAAAGCCACTGCCTCAGGGTATTATGTAGCATAATCCACTACCACTAGGATATACTTTTTCCCTGTGGAACTTGGGGTACTCAGAGGATCCACAATATCCATAGCTACCCTCTGAAATGGCTCCTCAATCACAGACAAAGGCATCAAAGGAGCTCTCACCTTGTCTCCTGCCTTGCCTACCTTTTGGCACTGCTCACAGGTCCTGCAGGACCATGTTACATCTCTGAAAATTCCAGGTCATTAGAAGTTCTGCATAATACATCCCTTTGTATGTTTTATGCCCATATGACCTGAAAAGGGAATATCATGGGCTATGGCTAGAAGTGCCAGATGGTAGGCTCTAAGCACTACCAACTGTTGTACTCTCTCACCTTCTAGCCCTCCCTCAGAGGTCCACTCTCTGTGCAGTACCCTTTGTCCCAGTATACAGATTCCCCCTTCCCTTGAGAATCAGTTGCCTCCCTAGCTACCTGCCTCAGGCTTTGCAATGTAGGGTCTGAGAGCTGAGTCTGTCTCAACTCTCTCCTTGTAACCCTTCCCAGCTCCCCTTCCACAGGAAGTCTGGCATCATCTGACAGTGGTGCTTCACTGTCAGCCTGGGTACTACTACCCACCTCTACCTTTGCAGTCACTCTGTCCAAGGGAACATCAGTACCCACAAGCAGCTGTGGCTCACATTCAGTCTCACTGCTACTGAGTAGCTCCCTCCCTGAAGTAACCACCTCACCAGTCCTGGCCTTAAGTATGCAGTCTGTCTGGGTCTCCCTGAGGCTACCAGACTCACATGCTTGTCTCCTAGCCTGACTGCGTTTAACTGCATAAGCACATGGTACTGCCTCATCCCAATCATTCCCTATCAGCACATCTACAGGATGGTAGTTCCATACCCCTGTTGTCTCATGACAACCTACTATTGGCATTTTGTCTTTCGCACTTACTGGCTCTCTCACCTTCTGTTCCCCACCTTGCCTCCATGGACATCTGTATGCCACATGGCCTCACTGGTTGCATTCAAAACATTTAACCCTAGCTCCTGGATGTGTACCTGGACTAGTGGCTTCCTCTGCTACTGGCAGATTCTGTTGGGGCAGTCTGTGCTGCCCACCATGGGTTCCTTTAGACCCATGAGCAGTACTAGGGGTCCCTTTCCTGTGCAGGGCTGCCCTGTTTGCTAGGTATAGGTCTCCCTTCTTCCCCAACTCCTCTGAAGTAGCACACTGTCTATCAGCTAACTAGAGCCTCATGTCCTCAGGCAAAGTGCTAAGGGCTTGCTCCCTTACCAAAAGGTCTGACATCCACTCACCCAATTACGAAAATAAGTGCTCAGTTCAGCAACATATTCACACACACTTTCATCTGCCTTGCTTCTATGCTCATGAAACTTTTTCCTCTATGTTTCCGGTGTTAGCTTAAAACATTCTAACAAGTGACCTTTTACAGCAGTATAATCAAAACATGCAACGTCTGACATTTTAGACAACCCAGTTACAGCTTTACATTGAGTAAGGGGGTCAGGAACCGTACCCAGGGACCTTGGTCAACTTCATACTGTTTACATACCCTCTCAAACATATGAATGAAACTATCAAAATTATCCCCCTCTTTAAACTGTGGAAGAACTTTACTGACCTTTTGTGCTTCTGGGGTCCACTTACTCCCTTTCCCATTACCTCCATGACTCTGGTGAAGAGTCAGCATTTCCCTCTCATGCTTCCTCTGCTGTTCCTTTTCCTCAGCTTCCAGGCATAGCAGTTTATCATTCTCCTAGCCTGTAGACTCCTCATTCTCTCAGCTGCTTCTATTTCCATACCCCTGGCCTCCAACTCAAGTCTCTTTAACTCCAGCTGGATTTTTAAGTCCACTGCAGTAAGGTTGAGCTGTCCATTCTCTGAGGATATTGTATCTCCACTGCCAGTCTGATTGTTCTCCTGGATGCTGTTTTGTGATGCAGCTGTAACCAAGGCTGCAGTCAGGTCTGCCTTAGTCAGGTTTCCATGCACCAGTCCCCTAGCCTGGCACATCTCCACCAGCTGTCTCCTTGTCAGCTTTCCATACTCCACTGCTGACATGCTGCCTGCTCACCCTGTCTAACTAAGCTAACAAAAGAAATAAAACAATTGTGATCTGAACTCTGAGTATTCACTGCATGGCTGATTTAGAGTACAAAACACCTTCAGAGATCACTGTACACAAGATACAGGAATCCACTCTACCCACACCAATACAAGCCAATTAGTATTTGCCAACCAACTAATATGTGGTGTGGATATTCCACCTCTACCAAACAGTTCATATGTGATGTGGAGATCCCAGCACTGCACACCAATTAATATGTGATGCCCGTGCCTTGGCCCAGTAATCAAGGAGCCTTAATCCTCACCACCAACACAAGTGAGGGGCGTCTCATATAGGATTAAGGATAACAAATACACACAGTAAAGTACAATTTCCCTTAAGTGCACACAGAGATCACAGTCAGTCTGGAGCTGGTTGCTCCCTTGCTCTCCAGGTTCCCAATAAGACTCCCCACTGGCACAGCTACAGGGTTCAGATCTCAGCCTAGCTGGCAAGCTAAAACCTCCAGCACCATCTCTGTCCAACCAGTGCTTTGTGTCCCTCCCCAAGTAGCTTTGAGATAAGAATGTATACAATTTCATAGACACTCCTGGGAAAGGCTGACACATATTCTCCAACTGTGCCCCTATACTCAGATTATATAGTAGTAATTCCTGCCACCACCAGCTAATATTTATCAGCTACTCAAAGGCCCTTAAAAGGGTGTCCAATTATTACTGTGCAATATTATTATCCAGTTAGGTAAGTCTGACTGAACAGCAAAGCTTATTGGAGTGACTTGATAACAGGATCAAAACAAGCATGCAATGTACTCTAGAGCTTAAATTATCTCTACATAAAACAGCCACAGTTGAATGTGTTTATACATATTTAATAATAAATAATAAAAACACAAGACAATACTACTACAACATAATGCTCCTCAAGAGTTCAGAGATCACAAAGAAATACTTAAAACAATACAGTAGGAAAGGTCTGATATGAATACAGAAAAACACTTAGTCTAAACTTTCTAGTTCCTAACCATTCATAAGAGAAAACACAGTGCTAAAATTCTACTTACATACAGAGCATAAGGCAGAGTGCTGATGAGTTGTTGGATGTCCAAGACAAAATGCTTAGAATCTCTCTCCAAAATAGTTTTTAAAATCACTTACAAACATTTCTGCTGGGCCCTCCCAGATTACATCATTTTGACACTTTGCCCGGATTCCCAGGCTACACATTACATCATTTTGATTTAGTTCCCAGGCTAACAGATACTACATTCTATTGTTATCTTGCAGATGTTAAGGAAGCAGAGCAAAAAAAGTACATTTGCATGTTTAAATCTAGCAATTTAACTCTTGGTTAAAACAATAGAAGGAATGTCTTCACATAGTCTGGCCGGAGCCAACTTTAAAGATCAAACGAGAGATTTGAAATAATTTTAACTTCAAAGAAAGATAGGAAAAGCTTTCTTTACAGCAGAGGGCAATGTTGCCACATTGTTGAAGTTCAACATTTAACAACATTTCTTTCATTTAAGAAAACATGCCTATATTTTGCAGTTATATTTACAAATGACAAGAGTTATGTGCACAATTCTATCTGGCTAGGCTGGCAGCCTTCACCCATTTTTGCCCAATCGTAACAGCTCTGAACATGTTGGTTAACAATAGGGATCTTACTATTAAACCCGCTGATAAGGGCGGAACCATCTTAGATATGGACATTACATATTTTGTTGAAAAAGTCAAGGCCATGTTAGACGAGACTAATATAGGAAAGTAAGGATGAATAAAATCAAAGATATTGTAGACCACAAACTCCAAGCCAGTCACGGTGCAATTCAGTAGTGTTTTAATAAAACAAGTCCACAATACGTATTTCTCTAGCGCCTCGGCTGAATTCACCTTTAACAGAGTATACAAACATGAACTTACATCCCCCCATTTTATACTAATTTTACTACCCAACTATGTAATTAAACAATTAAAAAAATTAATCAATTAATCACTAAAGCATTCATTACTGCTTCACAGCACACTTTTCCAAATACATTCCTGATTTAAACCCTTTAAACTTTAAAATCATTGTAGTTTCCTTTTTTCTTAATAAACATTTAACTTGCTGTTCATTCATATATAAATTCATCTCTACCCTATCTAGCACTGTGGCTTGCAACCCCAGCGGGTTACCATTATGACACTTGCTAAAATGCACTGCTATAGGGCTTGTTTGTTTGTTATTTTTTATGTCTCTAATGTGCTCTTTTAACCTGCAAGAGAATTGTCTTTTAGTTTCTCCTACATAAAAGTTATCACATGGGCATTTTAATCCACATATAACCCTTTCTGTACTGCAGTTAAATGTTCCATTGGTTTAAAATACTATTCCATTTATACTTCCAAATTCCTTAACTATATATTTACACACACTGCATTTTCTACATATCAAAGTTCCCTGCTTATCTATTTGTTTATTAATTATTATTATTATTGGCATTTTAAACTTACTATGTACTAAAAAATCTTTTATGCTTCTCCCCCTTCTGAAGGAGAAGCACACTTGTTTGCACTCTAAAAAATCTACCTCCCTTTTAACCACATTCCAAAAGTATTTAACTTGTTCTGTAACCTTTTCAGAAAGTACAGAATAAGTCGAAGTAAAATATATACATTCTTTTTCATTACTTACCCTATAAATATTTTCATTCCCTTTATTTTTTAAAACCTTTTCCAAGCTTTTTTTCGCATCTACCTCTTTATAACCTCTTCTACAAAATTTTCTATAACTTTCATTTAATTCCACTTTTAAAATCAAAGATATTATTTCTGATGTTAAAGCCAGATTGATTGAATTTAAACTTTGTGGTATTTTTACTGAGGAGAATTTTAATTTTTAATTTTGTTTGGGTGGAACATCCGATGATCCCAATTTTTAATGCCCTTCCCAAAATTCACAAAAATTAGTCTGCTCCACCTTTAAGGCCGATTGTCTCACGAAGGGGGTGGCTCACTGAGTTATCTTCAATATGGGTTGAATCAAAACAAGGTGGCAATGACATCGATACCTAGAATCCTGAGGGATACTGCACATTTTCTAACCAGTTTATATGATTTTATGTTTTCTTATGTCACACATGGAAATTTTTTCTTTGTTACTTTGGATGTGAATAATTTATTTACAGTTATTCAGAATGAGTTTTGGATAACTGCAGCTGAGCATTTTCTTAGGACACATTGTATTTATGATAGCAGGACAGTTATACAGATATATTTGTTGTTGCAAGTTATTTGGAGAATAATGTGTTCCTGTTTGCTGATCAGCTCTATTGGCAATGTAGGGGTGTTACCATGGGCACCCCCTGTGCCAACTCCTATGTAAATTTGGTTCTTGCAGACTGGGAGGAGCAGATTTTATATAACATGGAACATCAATGGAAAAATTATTTGATTTTTTATACACATTTTGTTGATGATATATTTATTTTGTCGTCGGGTACTGTACAACAATCGAATGATTTTTTTACATTACTTAGAATCCACTACCAATTTTCTTAGATTTACTTTGAAGTATTCTGATACCGAAATTGATGTCAGGCTTATATTTGATTCCACCCATAAAATACACACTTCTGTCTATAGGAAAACTTGCTGAAGGCATAGCATGCTGTTACAGGACAGCATGCACCCCCGGCACATATTTAAGAATATTGTTAGAGGCCAGACTTTAAGAATGTCACGCTTATGTACTAGTGATGCTACCTTTGAGACAGAGATTGAGTGTCTGAAGTAGTGTTTTGTTGACAGGGGATATAGAGTTGGTGGTGTAAATCTTGTTATTAAAGGCAGCAAGACTTTTAGACATACTAAAGCAGCACCTTGGTTCTCTAAAAATGGTCTACAGAATAGATCTATGGTCAGCAATAGTTGTAATAGACTGGATGATAAATTGAGGGTATCTTTGAAATATAGCAGTGATATTAGTGGAATTTTTGACATCATACATGAAAACTGGAAAACTTTAATGGTGGATGATAATATTAGCAACATAGTTGGGAATGTTCCCAGGTTTTATTTTTAAACGTAATAAAAATATGAAGCAATTATTGTGCACTAATATAAATTTGTATGCAAATCATTTTGTTTCTTCTAAAAGAATAGGAACTTTTACATGCAGACACTGTAAAGCCTGTTCTCTTATTTTGAGTAATAACAATTTTGTTCATCCTATTACACAGGTGAGATATTCCCCTAAATTGTATGCTAACTGTTCGACCAATAATATTATATACTTAGCTATGTGTTATACCTGCAAAGTGTTTTATGTAGGCAAAACTAATGGCAGATTTCAACAAAGGATTTTACAACATATGTCTGCTATACGACTGTGTAATGAAAGCAATGCTTTGCATCAACATATTAGGGTGAATGTTAACCATACTTTTAAATTTATGGCTCTACAAGTGGTTAAAGAAAGTGTGCAAGGGGGTAATTTGGTAACTCACACTGAATCTCTAGAGGTACATTGGATAATAGAATTATAGGCTGATAGAAGCCCAAGTTTAAATGGTGTAGTGCTGCTTAAACCAAACAGTAAATGGACAGCACTACAGTAAACCGCTTCAGAGAACAAAGTAAGCAAACAAAACAAAAAACTGAAAATATGGACATGCTGAACGTAAATACCAACTGTTTATTCAAATACCATAAAGCAGCTTTTGGGAAACCCCTTTTTCAGTGTGGGTTGGGTTTTCCCGAAAGCTGCTTTGTGGTATTTGAATAAACAGTTGGTATTTACGTTCAACGTGTCCGCATTTTCAGAGTTTTTTGTTTTGTAGTGCCAATTAAACCCATTTTAAGGGGTCGGCGGCCTTTTATTTGTTCTTAATTGAGAAGATCCAAACAGTCCAAAAAAAACAACGATACCTCACTGAAGGTAAACTGCTCACCAAGTCAAGTCCACTTGAAAATAAATGGTGGTAAACTGCTTTATTCTTAATTGAGAAGCTAATTGTGAAGTTTTTGATTGGCTGTATGTGCTTTAAATTATGATGCATTGTTTTAGCTACTTGGCTGATGTAGGTATTCTCCTGAAAGCGCTAACTTGTATTTTATTAAAAAGTGAACTCTTCAGCCTGGTGGTCTGGGTGATTTTATCCAAGCAAAGAAATAAAGACGTTATATTCTTATCATAAAGTTCCATGTGTGTTGTCCATCTTGTCCTTTATTCTGACATGTGGTCGGATCCGATGTGTTGGATCCATCTCAACCAATACTCCAACCTCAGGATCTTCAGCAAAGCACGTGGGCCTCATTCTTTACCCAGAATGCATTCCCCTAGTTACCTCAGATCTTGTTTGCCCACAGCAGCACAAAAAAATGGGTCACATGATAGCAATTTTCTGATATATAGAAAAATGGATATACCTACTGTCATAAAATAAGAAGCAGACTGAGAAGGGTATATTCTCTGAGGCTATAGGGCTCTGCTGAATACCTGTTTGTTAACTAGTCTACCAGGAGTTTAGGCAAGGGGAGGAGGGAGGGTTGTGAGAATATAGGATGAAATAGACAACACACATCGAACATTATGGTAAGGACATAACTTCTTTATCTGATAGCAATCTTGCCTTTATTCTCACGTGTGGGACCACATCCCAAGCAACTGAACTCTTGGGTAGCTCATGAGAGAATATTCCTCAGAACCATAGAACCAAAGGAGGCTCTACTCCTAGAGACCAAATCCACTTTGTAATAAGCAATAAAGGTATGAGGTCTTGCCCAAGTAGCCACTGCACAAATATTATCTAATTGTAGTCTAGCATGAAAGGTAGCAGATATGGCCAGAGATCTAGTGGAATGAGCTTTAGGAACATTTGGGAGGGATTTCTTTTTAGAATTGTAAATGTAGGATATGCATGATGAAGGCCATCTGGATAATGTGACTTTTGAAACTGGCTGACCTTTCCTTGTATCAGAATATGAAACAAAAAACTGGTCTGATTTCCTGAATTCCAAAGTTCTGTGTAAATAGAAACGTAATTGTCTATGAACATCTAGGAGGTGCAATGAATACTTTCCTTTGTTTTGAAAATTGGGAAAGAAAACTGGGAGGTCATTAGACTGGTTACAGGTATTTTCTGACACAACCTTGGGTAGAAAGGATGGATTAGTGCATAATGACACCCTATCTTTGTGAAAGATTAGCTAAGGAGGTTTAATGGACAAAGCCTGCAACTCGGACACCCTTCTGGCTGAAGTAATTGCCACCAAGAATAGGGTTTTCCATGAGAGTTCATATCACATGTGGCTGAGTGTTTAAAGGGGGAATTATAATGTTGGATAAGATGAAATTTAGATCCTAAGGGGACACTGGATGTTTGTATGGAGGCCTTATCATAACAGTGCCTTTCAAGAAGGCTTTGCAAAGTCTATATGACATGATAGGGTGGTCATTTCCTATGTGAAAATTAGAGATCGCAGCTAGTTCAACTTTAATTGAGGCTGCCGGTGCTCCATCATTAAAGATCTCAGACAAAAACTGTAGCACAGAATGAACTGTTGCTGTAAAGGAATCTACCTTTTTACAGTCTGCCCATATGATAAACGTCTTCCATTTGCTTCTGTAAAGCTTCTGAGTAGAAGATTTATGGGATGATAAAATGATGTGCTTGACAGGAGAGGAGGGGGATGGAAACCTGGCAATTAGTGGAACTGGAGCAGGCAAGCTGTCAATTTCAGGGTTTGTAGGTTGGGATGACTATCTCTGAGTATTAACTGCATAACAAGCATTCTACCGTAAGCACATGTATCCACTATGTATATATTAGCAACTTTTTTCACTTTGCCTGTAGAATTTGGAAATAACCTTAGTTTTAACTTGATTTTTTTCTTAGTTATCTCTTACATTATGATATTACTTGTTAGCCTTCTACATGATGAATGTCAAATCCTCTACTGTGTGAATATGTTTCTAGTAGTAGTAAATTGTTTTATAATCCTTTGTTGTCAAGTACTTTGATGTGAGTCTCTATAATTCTTTGCAATTTTATTAGCTTAATGGAGCTTATCACCCCGGGCATCTACTGAAAATGGACATGTATCCAGTTGGACTAGCCCAGTCAACAAATGCAAAATAAAATAAATAAAATAAATCCCTGATGGGTGTGTCAGAAGGCTCAGAACTGGGTCCAGAATCCAGGGTTAATCCTGGAGATGAGGCTGAAGGAAGGGAAACCAGATTTCATGAGGCCAGTAGGGGCAATTAGGATAATGGTTGTCTCCAAAAAACTTGCTTGCTGTAGGAGCTTTGGAATTAGAGGACTTGGAGGAAAGGCTTAAAGAAGTCCTGGGGGCCAATCGTGAACATGTGCATCCCTTGGTGCCTCCCCTGTTGGAGGGATCAGGGTGTTCAAATTGCTGCATTTACCGTTGTTGGGTGATGCACAAAGATCACAGCAAGGCTGACCCCATTTGCGGAAGATCACTTCCGTTACTTTCCAATTGAGGGACCACTCGTGTGGCCACAGAATGGCTCTGTTCAGCTTGTCTGCAATGGAGTTGGATTTCCCCGGAATGTGTGTTACTATTAGAAAGCAGTTGGAGGCTATCTCCCAATGCCAGACCCCAAGAGCTTCTCAACAAAGTGGGTGTGATCTGGTTCCCCCTTGTTTATTGATATACCAAACTACAGACATGTTGTCCGTCTGGATTGCAATTGTTCCTACAGGAAGAAAGTCCTGGAACGCTTTCAATACTAGAAGCACCACTTTCATCTCTAGGACATTTATATGCAAGTGAGCCTCATGATCTTGCCAGGTGCCTTGAACCATCTTCCCGAGAAAATGCCCACCCCCCCCCCACCCTACCTGGGAAGCATCCATGGTCACAGTAGCCAGAGTTTGTGGAGGAATAAAGGGATGGCCTTGAAGTACTCATGGTGAGTGGATCCACCATTGGAGGTCTTTCTTGTAGGCATTGGTTATCATGATCTTGTGAGACAGTGGAAGCTCCAAGATTTACCACTGAGCAAACAGCATCCAATGGAGAACTCTAATGTGGAGGTGAGCTATGGAAATTAGTATGATGGAAGCAGCCATTTTTCCTAGGACCTGGAGGACTAGTCATGCTGTGGCTTTGGACTTCCTTATAAGAACTCTGGCAAGATGATGGAGGTCATCTGCCCTGTCTTGTGAAAGACTTGCTATCTGAATGGGTAGTGTTTATCTCTGCTTCTATGAACAGTAAGGTCTGCTATGGTTCTAGCACAGATTTGTTGTAATTCATGGTAATGCCCAGGGAGGTGCAGAGTTGAAGGACATAATCTCCTGATTGGAGTAAGGGATGCCTGGTTGGTGCAGTGATATGCCAGTTGTCCAAGTATGGAAACATGCGGATTCCTTTGCATCTCAGGTGAGCCACTACTGCTGCCATACATTTGGTAAACACTCTGGGGGCTATAGTGAGACCAAAGGGCAGATCTCAAAACTGGAAGTGACTAGCCCCTAGCCAGAAGTGCAAGAACTCCTGGACTACCTGTCCATTAGAATATGGTAGTATATGTCCTGAAGGTCTACCGAACACATCCAATTGTTTTTTTCCAGGAATGGAAGTATCAATTCAGTGTTACCATCCAGAACTTGGTCTTCTTTACTGATTTGTTCAAATTTCTGAGATCCAGGATGGGCCTCCAGTCCCCTGTTCTTTTTGGAAGTAAAAAGAATTTTGAGTAATTTCCGGATCCCCTCTGGTCTGTGGGGACTTCTTGGATGACTCTTTTTGTTAGCAACTTTTGTATTACTATAGTTGCTTGTTCTTTTTGATTGGGTGGAACATCTGGAACCACTTTGTTTCTGGGGAGAGGAAGGGAGAAGGAAGATTCTCTGGAACCTTGGTTTTGCACACACACCCTAGCTGTGAGTGTGGCATCTTCCGTTATTGCCCACCCCCACCTCTGGGGGAACTTTCACCCTGTGTGTCTTGGCAAGACCTCTGAGATTTTCTAAACCACATCTTCTCACTACCTTTTTGACCCATGGGGAAAAAGTTTAGTAGGAGTGGAAAAACGCACTCCAATGGTAGACAAGGTCTTACCCACTTGTTCACACTTGGTGAGCATTTCCTTCACTTTTGGCACAAAAAGGGATGAGCTGTCAAAAGGGGCATTAACGAAGGAAGACTTGAAAGGCTCCATGAAATCACAAAGATACATCCAGGCCTGCCTCCTAAGAGAGATACCGGAGCCTGCTGCCCTACTCATTCCATCAGTCGCATAAGAAATAAGCCTCATGGATGAGTTGACTACTGAATTCAAGGTAGCAAGCTGAACATTCCCCGGGATTCATGAAGCAAGCGCCAGGTGCAACGTAGGCGGTATAATGCCAAATATGGCCGTCGAGCGATTCAGGGATGATCCAATTCTACATGCACTACCGGCATACGCCAGAACTGCACAGCCCTCGGCTTAGGTATGCTAATCACCCCATGCGCAGTGCTGCACCATGCAAATGAAGGTATATAGAGATTCATGAAGTGGTGCAGGCATAGCGTAAGCCTACGGAAATGTAAACCAAAAAATATGGTTTACATTTTCCCAAACAGAACATCGGCGCTATGGAAGCGGACCAGACTCATGTATTACAAAGTTAACATATGCCAATGGCTAAATACACAGCCAATGGCATAAGAAACGATGCACAACACCTAAAAAACAACATTTAATGTCATGTCCAGAGTAACGCAAAGTACAACCGCAGGGCATGTGTGCGCAAACTGGAACACAAAGAAAATATATACAAATGTCATAAAATCGCAATGTAATACAAATCAGGATTTCACCATAATACGCAATGGTATGCATGGTACACTACAACCAAGCTGCAACAGTTGCTAAGCATCTGTGACGGTGTTCAGCACGGTAACTATGAATTAGTAGTCAATGCCATGCAAATGGGGCAGGTAATACTGAATCACAAACGTCCCACCGGATTAAAGATGTACCATACAGCGCAGCGCTATAACACTGAGGAGTGGCTCAGAGGTATACATGACATTAGCAGTGGGGTGTGCCACCATAGCTGTAAGCACATTGGAGCAATGCAAATCTGGCCTGGCCATTGCTAAGCAAAGCTGCAGGACAGGGGTGGGGAGGTAAGTATAGAATCGTTTAGCTGAGAGCACATATGGTGCCCAAAAGTGCATGTGTACGGGGATGAAAACGTGCCTGAAACCCGGTAAGCGGATGCATGTGCCGCGAACCATAGCACAAACAGGAAGGTCAGGGGAAGAAAATAAGGAAATGCCGCAGTAGGGTAATTGGAGTACAACTGAGCAATTAACACCTATTAACTCGCAGCAGGCAATCAACGGCAGCTGACAAGTCTGCTCGCAGAAACCTGCAAAACAGGATAGGGGAGGCGTCGGATTGCAAAGAAAGGAGAACTGTCATAGCAGAGCAAAGCAAACCTACAGTAGACCGGCAATAGAACACATTACGAAAGATAAGCCAGGTCTAGGAAAGTACAAATGAAAGCAGGCTGCTGGATGCATGCCAAAAAATGGTAGGTGAAACATGAAGAAATGTAAAGGGAAGGGCAAGAGGTAATCCACAGCAGCCAAATGTAATTCAACACCAAAGGCACCACAATAGTAGTTCCTGTAGTAAAACACATAAGATACCCTGTAGCTACGATCGTACATACACACCCTATGACATCATTGGTGTTCACAGCACAATAGTATAAAGTGTGAAAGCACCCTACACACACCTGTGCATTCCCAAACACTGCACCATAGGTGTAAACACACGGGGAACTTTTCAAATGTACATGTTGGGAGCTGCCATAGCTGTGATTCATCACCATGTGTTAGAGACTGACGGTGTTGTGGAGGATGATGCTGACAACCACCGCAGGCCCCGAAGGAGGAGAAGAGTGTTCAGTCTAAGGGTAACCTACCAAGGGCTACATGATCTGGAGATAGTAGAGCATTACAGGGTGGACAGAGACATCTTACAGCAAATAGTTGAGCTGCGCCGGCCACGCCTGAGAACCAGAAACAACAGAGGGGAACCTATCCCAGTGGACACGAAGGTATGTGTAAGCGTGTGAATATTAGCCACAGGTACCTTTCAAAGGCCAACTGGAGATATAATGGGGATCTCACAGGCATCAGCATCCAGGGTACTACACCAGTTCCTGTATGCCATGTTACCACATGCCAGTGAGCATATATACTTCCCCCGAACTCAGGAGGAGTTGGCCAGCAATATGCGTCACTTCCAGCATGTGGCACACTACCCGGAGGTACTGGGGGTGATAGACTGCACGCACATACATATCAAGTCACCACCCGGTAGCATGGTAGGTGCTACATAAACCGCAAGGGATTCCACTCCATCAACTGCCAGGTCATGTGCAATGCCCAGGACATTATCATGGATGTGTGTGCTGGCAGCCCCGGAAGCTACCATGACTCCCATATATGGCATGCCTCACAGCTGTATCAGGTATTTGTCAGGGGGGACATCCCACATGGCCACCTTGTGGGGGATGCTGGCTATGCACTGGAGCCGTGGATGATGACTCCCATCAAAAATGCACACACACCCATGCAAGAACGCCATAATGAGGCACACACACAAACCAGAATCATCATAGAGCATGTGTTCGGGATGCTGAAATCACAGTTCCGTTGCTTGGACACATCTGGTGGAGCCTTGCAGTACTCTCCAGGCACATGTGCCCACATCTTCATAGTATGTGCCATGCTACATAATATGATCCTGCGGAAGCAGCTGCAGCAGGGACAAAATGGTGAAGGCCCTCATAGCCCACCGCAATTGCCAAAGCCAATCACAGGCACAGAGGGATTCAGACCACGAACACCCTGTGCCAGCCCCAGTAGGCAGACGGAGGCATGCCCAATATGCCTACGCCTTGGCAAAGAGGGAACATATAGCACATACTCTGACAGTGTAGGCCCCTACAGACTGACACGCCTCTCCACCTGCACACACAGTAAAATGGATGGCACACACACACGACCACCTGTAAACTGTAATGTATAGGTGGCCTACTGTGTGAATCCTACATAGGCAGCCCTCAAACATTGTACACACAACAGCTATTGGAACAAGGAATGCCAACACCTGAACAGTACATGCGCCTATCAGCATATGTTGGTGCTGTGTGTATAGGTTCCTAGGTACATCAGTAGGTACACGCCCGATTGTCAGAGGCCATACACCAAACGAGGCAAACAGTGTCTACTGTCGCCACAATATCGAGTAACCAACTGTTGCTCAGTGGAGCAGAGGCAATCGCGGGATCTCATGTGTGTAAGCACTGTTCTCCACACACTCTGTACGGATTCCCTGCTGTGTTAATGAGGGGCTCCACATAATGTAATCATGGATGTTGTGTCAAGGCATGGGGTGTACCCATGACAGGTATTCGTCACCCCAGCATACTCTACCTATGGTCGTTTGAAGGTGTAGCACATTATCGTGTGTGGCTCACTGTGATATACATACCCAATGCTGGAGCACATCCAGTAAACATCACATGGACATACCATTAATTGGACTCATCCATATGTAAACTAAATGAGTTACCCATGTGAGTGCAGTATGGAGTAACAGCCGTAGTATACTCCACATACAAAACGCCATAACACATGTACAAATCCCAGATGGCCAAATGGTAAATGCAGTGACCATCGTGCATGTTCCCGGTCCCACGTCCTGCAAGGGATGTAATGTAATCCCAAAGGCACGAATAATGCATGTCGGATGCAGGTTATCAGATCATGTTTAGCACACATTAGCGGGAATATGCGTTGCCCAGTGATGGTAAGTGTCGTTTAAATATGACTATACGGATATGCGTGAAACAGGGCTAAGCTTCTCTGAATATCGCGCAGATCACAGTCAATGATGTCCAGAACAGGTGAAACCAGCATTATTCACCCCTGTACTAATAGCGCCTGCTCTGAAGGGTAAAACGACCACTGCCAGGAGTAGAACACGCAATCATGTATACAATCACCTAACACTATGGTAACCAAGATGTACCTACGGCAGGTGTGTAATGTGACAGGTTCAGACACAAACATGCGGAGTCCAGGAAACAGTATACACTGACAAGTGCACAATGAAAGATGTATTTTGCCTATCACTTTCTCTGTCAGAGATATATATATATATATATATATATATATATATACATATATATACATAAATATATATATATATATATATATAATACAGATAGAAAGGGTGATAGAGAGATATATGTTGATATATACGGATTCACCGATATCTGCAAATATATAGATAGGTCAATGACATTCATAAAACCTTGGAGGTACAAATAAATAGGATACCGCCAACTATGGAATGTGTCACATACCGACACACGTAACCACGAGGCTGAAAGACCGAAAGAACACAGTACCAGAACACTAGAACCGCGAGTAATATTATCACGATATGAAGGGACATTTAGTTACCGCTGCCAGTGTTGCGGTCCACGTAGGTACTGTGTTCAACTGTGTTTGTGATTGCTGTAGTCTGTGTATGTGTGTGTTGAGGGTGCCGTGTGTATTTCCGTGTGACTGTAATGTGTGTGTGTGTGTGTGTCTGCATTGTGTGTCTGTTAGTGCCAACTTGGAGGTAGATCATCACGGTAGGTGTGGTTATAGCTAGCCATAGGCATATGGTTACCACCTGTCCCACATTAGGAGGGACAGCCCCTCCCTGGGCAGTTGTGTCCTGACATAAAACATTACAAAGGGCAACTGTCCGAGATTGTAGGACATTATTATGTCCCATATATTATGTAATAGTTGCATTAAATAGTTATGCCTGTATGTAAGAAACGTAAATGTTACATGCAATATGATAAGTAGCCAAAGTCCTACAACAATAAGTATGTATTGAGGATAAAAGTATGTGCAATTCTGTGTACTGACCATGGGTATGTGTCGGCCTGTAAACACCGATGTGTGTCCCGCAAGTGTCCCACAATGGCCATTTGAAAAGGTGGCAACCCATGCCAAAGAGGTTCAGTTACCAACACAACTGCAATGACTGCAAATATCTGGGACAGAAATACACAGGACAGCTGTCATTTAGTAACATTCCTTTACATATCGCTGTAATTCCGGAGGTATGGAAGTATCAACCTCACCTGCATACTATATAGAAACCAATTAACAACGGCCCAATGTATATGCCCGGAACAAAAGTCTACTAACTGATAGCTCTTTAATTAGGGAAGGAGCCCACACACATATATGGAATATGTAGAAATGCAAGCCCCACAAACCTGTATATGCTACGTACACCCACCTACATCCCCCACACACGAAACTATAGCAATACAGACTGTAATTACAGCACAAACATCCAGTCAGTCAATTACATCTACAGAAGCATTAACATACCTTGTGAGAGACACATTTAAAGGCGCCATGTGAAATCGTAGCCGTTGTATAATGGAACAAGCGGCGATATTACAGGTTTTGTGTGCAACAGTCCCTTATCAGACGGTTGGTATGACAGGTACACTCACAAGTAGAACCACATACTCTAGCCGTCACACACAATCCACGGGGGACATGAATCCAAACTATCAGTGTCTCTACACATAGCAGTTGCAATTACTCACAACAAAACACAATATAGGCCATCTCCCCAAAGGTAGGGCAAATGGGCAATGCCCAAGTGGGGAATTCAATTATACCCCACTGTTGCCACATAATTGGCGAATGGAGTAGCTGCACAGCTGATGTGCAAGTAATAAGTCACTCAGGAACACCAATTGGCGGCAGGAAACCACATGTTACAGGTATTGACATATATAAGGATGACTTGCCAGACATTCAAACCGTATGCTCATACCATAGAACTGTTTAAACAGTGTAAGAGAGATAGTCACGAAAGTCCAGAATGATAACAAGGTATGTAGAACACTCAGTATGTAAGTGTATGTATAGCCTGTTTTGTATTAATTATGTTAGTGTATGTACAGCCTGTTTTGTATTAATTAAAAGTGTCCGCAATGCATAAAGTGGGAAAAGGTATTATGTAGTGATGTTTTGCTGAGCACAGTAACGCTTGTAGAAATTGTGTGTCCTGCAGTGGGCCACAAGGTAAGCATCACAGACACCACAAGGAATGCTACATGAGGGCTTTAAACAGAACAATTCCATACCACCCTCTGTCAGTGGTAGGGTATGTCCAACAAGTACGTGCCATAGCAGGGGATAGTATATGTCGATATACTGTCACAGTAGGCATGTGTATGGGTATATAATGACAATGACATGTCTAAGGTGGTCCCGCTGTGCAAGTATGCTTTGCATTATGGGATACTATGTAAAATATGTGTAATGTACAGTATTGTAGGGAGATATGTCAGATATTCTACACAGCATAGCAGGCATATAATGCATACCAAAGGTATCGTCTATTGGCATGTACAATATACAATAACAGGATACATATGGCTTGTATTCACGGGACACTGTAATAGCATGATAGCTAATCTAAATGGAAGAGCTACTCAATTAACCATGTACAAAGGACATGTAATAGCTTCACAGGTTCATAGTGGGGTACTATGCAGTCTGGCAAGTCTATGTGTAAGCTCAGCTACAGTGTTCACACCAGCGGCACCTCTGTAGGGTAGTGTCCTGTCTGTGAACAGCAGAGCCATGTGTTACCTGCACCTCTACACAGTACAGCCACTGCAGTGATCCCTGGCGTACATGTGTCTCCCATCCACCAAGTGAGGTATCACATGAACAGTGCTACTGAGTGTCCCTGTGTGATGTACATAGGAATCATGTTCCAAAGCATGGTGAGTATCTGGTTTGGGTATGTAACCCTCAAGCACATCCCACTCATCGTTGCGTGTGTGCACATATCCATAAGTATGTTGCTGACAGTGGCTTTTGCTTATGTCGCTTATGTGGAGTATATCCATGAATATTGTTGTGGACATGGGCCCTGTCTGTTCAGTGGAGGTCACCCCTGAGTATGTAGTATGCAAATGTGTACAGACATGATGTCCGTCGTTCTGCCACATACGTCAACCGTCGGAGCTCAATAAACGTCATGGCGTGTTAATGTTGTGGTATGTAAAGCCGTAGCTGTTGTGTAAGGTACACCCTAAATGGGGTGTTGTACCCTTGAATGTGTGTATACATCTGGAGTTCAGAGGTACAATGGGTGCCTATGTTCCAGCTACAAACCCAGTACAGATAAGTGTGGCCACGTAGAAAGATATCCACGCCACAGTGGCAATATGGTTATCAAAGGAGTGGGTGTGACATACATGTGTACTACGATCACGTACAATGTGACATGTATGTAGGGGACTACCACCTATGTGATAGTCAGTGGGTGAATGGTGTAATGCAAAGGGGATGTTCATGCACCTTGTGTCATGCAGCTTGAGGCCATGATATTGATATCAGGTATCCGTCACAGTGACACCCTTATGGAGGGAGTCAGTATCAGCTGGTGGATCAATCATGGTGCCTTGTATGCAGTTGTCTGTAAAGCTAGGCAGGGAATGTCCCTCTGTGCTAGCCTGTACCTCAGGGAAGCATATACCGAACATAAGGGGCTCTATGACTGAGGACTGTGGTACGCCAAGTGTAACTGAAATACAGTAGGTTCTATGGTATGCTACCCTCATTGTATGTGTCCCGTCCGTGAGCCACTTTGCATAACATCCTGAGACATAGGGGTTGATGTGCAGGTGGATGTGTATGTTGTCAATACCAGAATGGAGAACGGTGCTGAAAGGCAATGAGAGGACAATGTAGGCTGTGTGGACCCCCTTACCATCATCAACTACCCTGGTAACTGTATCAATGGAGTCCACCAGGTGTAGGAGCCATGCTCTGGCCCTAACAAGTCCAACCTGGGTAGCATCAAAGGACCGGAGCCCACCAATGTCTCTGTGAATGACTTCCATGATGATGTGCCCCACAGCCTTGCAGAATAGTCCAGCCAGGTGTATAGGGCAATAGTCCCCCTCGTGCATTGTGGCACCACCTGTGTGGAGTGTGATAACTGTTGCTGTGTGCCATTCAGGGGCCACAATGTCTGATACAATGCTATTACTGAATATGGTGGCCAAGTGGGGAGACATGTCGTTCAGAGGTTTGTGTAAATCACAGCCTGGGATGTTGGACGGTCACATGGGGGCCAGTGTTCCAGGCCATATAGAGTGCAGGTTAGTACTGTGTAGGTGTGACCGCAGGGACACCGCAATGTTCCTGCATGGATTGTGGCCCTGTAGGGAGGGAGAGGCTGTAATGTTATCATTGAACCCATCCGCCAGCATGTTGCCAACATCACCTAGTTCTGTAATGTTCCTGAGTAACTGTTGTATGTTGTATGTCAGAGCAGATGTGGGTATTGCCATTGAATACTGACATACCTCCATAATGCCTTGTGGTACACACTGGAATGTGTCGCAGTAATGTTTACGTAACTAGTTTCTGAGTATGTGATGAGGGATCCTGTAGCCCTACTGAGGCTGACCAGTGAGCTACCCCACCCATGGGACTGTACTCCACTTTGCAACAGCCTCCACCTGTTGTTGTAAATTATGTCCATGAAACTGGACCTCCAGAGTGGCGCCCGTTATCTGGTGGGTACCATCATGGCTCTGTGTGGAATAGCATGATCCATGCAGTCATGTAAGTGCTAATGAAGTGCAGTGGGGTATGTTTCAGCGTTTGTATGTGCATTGTCCATCTGCATGGGTGTCATGATGTTAACTACTGCTGTCATAAGGGTGTGGTGCCGGGATGTGGATAACAAGGGTGATTAGCATATGTTTGGAATCCACCAATGAGGGGATAACCCCAGGTGTGGAACACCAGTCACATGTTGGTAGTGTCCATGTCAAGGATATTGTTGGTCTTGGAGGTGGTGTGTATGGGTTGTTCCAGCCGAGTGGAGGTTATGAATCCCGGACAGCGTTGGCCTAATGTGTCGGTACATGAGTGGCTATCCCAGTTAAGTGTGGGGTAGTGTCAGTCTCACATCAGTAGTACCTGTCTGAGCTCTACTGTCAAGTACACCAAGAAATGAGGTCTGGTAACCATGGGGTATGTTGTTGAATCCGTAGCTTGTTACAATGTGTATAGCAGTTCTGGCCACAGTTAGTTGCACGTGGAGCACCTCTGATGCATTGTGCTAAGTAACTAGCCAGAATGTGTGTACAACATAGTAGAATATGGGAACACCTCAGCCGTGGGTGTGCCGGTCCAGGTTACATGACTGAAAGGTATGGTCTGTGTATAACCTGTCATTGCAGGTGTGCTCTGCAGAGCCTAGAGGTAGGTCCCAGTCACTGCAGAGATATTGAAGTGGTCCATTATAAGGAGTGCCTTGCCTGTGTGCGTCAGAGATGAAGATGTCAAGCATTGCGTCACATGACCCCATGTTTTGCTTGCCTGTTCCCGTTCTCGTGGTGAATGTTATTGAAAACTGTGCAAGACAGGCAGTATAGAAGCAGCAAAAGCCTTACATGTTATCTGTACTCCCAGGGCTGACAGGTGCAGGTCATCTGTGCCAAAGCATTGTGTTTTGTTGACCATGTCAGTCAAAGCGGACAGATACCAGATGCTGGTGGAATGACAGCAGAAGCATAGGCAACTGTTGAAGTGACACAGTCAGTCGTTGTACAGTGGTAACAGGTCCGGATGAATGCATAATGCTCCCCAGGGCTTGGCCCATACCTTCAGGGCTACAAGACTGGTGAGCTATTGCATGTCCCTGCACACGTTGTCTGTGAAGTTGCATCTCAGGGCAGTCACACTAACATGGAGAATGACAGTCAAATTGTACCTGGTGAGGTGTGGCATGGGTGCATAGGTTATGTTGCAGAACCAGTTACCCGGCAGCAAGATGTAAGCGACTATCGCCTTGTGTAGCCTGCTGAGTGGAACATCAGTGTGACTGCCTACAGAGTCACCTGTGACAGGTGTGTTGTGTATGTTATAACACCCTATTGGATGTATGTGATGGGCACACATGAGTCTGTGGGCTATAAGTTATTGTTGTTGTGTTTGGTGATGGGGGCTGCCTTTGGTGCCTACACAGAGTATGGAGAGGTACTGCACAAGTTGTACTCGTATGTGTGGCCTGTGGTGGTGGAGATCTTGTGAGACTATGTGATGAGTAGGGTGTGTTGCTAATGTTGCACATCCCCACATGATTGTCAGGTTCAGTCAGGATTGGTGACAGCATTACCCCAGCAGGGCTACATATGTGCATCTCCCACAGGCTATAGTGTCGTAGGTTGGGAGGTGAGCATTGACTGTGTACATGAGACAATTGATCTATTGCCACATGTACGACATATTCATCATATAGACAGGCAATAGCACTGGTACGTGACAGTTGGACATACCTGTATATACAACCATGTCTCACAAGATATGTGAGTTACGTGTGTACAACAGCTGTTGTACTGTAAGCAAGCTGGAAATGTAAGGACAGACAGTGTACTTGGGAGAAATGGTGTGGAATGGGTGCTATATTAATCAGTAGCTCATGAAGTGCTCTCAAGTTCTGAACAAGTGCTGAGCATGAAAATACAATACAGATAGGGTGTTGGATAATATCAACCCACAAGTGGTGACGACAGTCATAATTGGTGGCACCGCACTATTACCCTGCTGATTATGGTATGCAAGTCCATGAACCATTATCAATGTAGATGTTAGCAGTACAGTTGTTCATGACAGTATGGGCATGGCCATTGACATCCTGTATAGCGATGGTGGTCATCCAGGCAACAGATGTCCATTTTCAACGTCATGATGGATGCCTACATTGAACACACTGGTTGACTGTCTTGAAGGGTGTACTGTCTGTGGCGTGTCCTGTATCTATGTAGTGTTGTTGTAGTGCTCTGTAGATATTTAGTTGCCCCGATCACACCACTGCCGTGTGTTTGTCTACATCTACCTTGGGACAGTAATATGCTTTCAGACTGCTCACTCTCTATACAGTCTCTATCAGCATCCTTGCCTTTGCGGATGATGTCATCCACCTAAGAAGTATGCCTCTGGGAGTGCTGTTCAGTAATCTCGGTAGCGCGTTCTGTAACTGCGTAATGCTGTAGTGTGATAAGGTAGTTAGGTGTATGTTCGACTCCCAGCCCTGCCTCTATGTGTGTGTGTGTGTGTGTGTGTGTGTGTGTGTGTTTCCAGCTGCCTGGGGACACAGTAATGCTTTTAGATGCCTCACACCACATACATTCCCTATCGGTGTCTTTGCCTTTGCGGATGATGTCATCCACCTAGAAGTATGCCTCTGGGAGTGCTGTGTTCAGTAATCTTGGTAGCGTGTTCTGTAACTGCATAATGCTGTAGTGTGATAAGGTAGTTAGGTGTATGTTTGACTCCCAGCCCTGCCAAGTGTGTGTGTGTGTGTGTGTGTGTGTGTGTGTGTGTGTGTGTGTGTGTGTGTGTGTGTGTGTGTGTGTGTGTGTGTGTTTCCAGCTGCCTGGGGACACAGTAATGCTTTTAGATAGCTCACACCACATACATTCCCTATCAGCGATTTTGCCTTTGCGGATGATTTCACCCACATAGAAGTATGCCTCTGGGAGTGCTGTGTTCAGTAATCTCGGTAGCGCGTTCTGTAACTGCGTAATGCTGTAGTGTGATAAGGTAGTTAGGTGTATGTTCGACTCCCAGCCCTGCCAAGTGTGTGTGTGTGTGTTTCCAGCTGCCTGTGGACACAGTAATGCTTTTAGACGGCTCATACCACATACATTCCCTATCAGCGACTTTGCCTTTATGGATGATGTCACCCACCTAGAAGTATGCCTCTGGGAGTGCTGTGTTCAGTAATCTCGGTAGTGTGTTCTGTAGCTGCGTAATGCTGTAGTGTAGTAAGGTAGTTAGGTGTATGTTCGACTCCCAGCCCTGCCAAGTGTCTGCCTGTGTGTGTGTGTGTGTGTGTGTGTGTGTGTGTGTGTGTGTGTGTGTGTGTGTGTGTGTGTGTGTGTGTTTCCAGCTGCCTGGGGACAGTGTAATGCTTTTAGATGGCTCACACCACATACATTCCCTATTGACGTCTTTGCCTTTTGCGGATGATGTCATCCACCTAGAAGTATGCCTGTGGGAGTGCGGTGATGCCGGAACTTGGTAGTGCATTCTGTTACTGCATAATGCTGTAGTGTGGTAGACTAGACAGGTAGATGCTCGATTCCAGGGCATGGCAGGTGTGTGTTTGGCAGTTATAGTGTATGTGTTGGTATCTGTGGGTGGCTAGCTGCAGGATGTGTCCAGTTTGTTTTGTTGCTGACCTATTTAGTGTCCACAGCCCGCATATTCTGCCAAGACACTGGGTTGTCAACACATACAGTTGCCAATAGGTCTGGTGAGTAACTGTCAACAGCCCTACTCTTACCCTTGCTACGGTCTGACCCGTGTGATGCAACATAACACACGTGCCTTGATATTATTAACACTACATGATGCAGGTGGCACATGTAGTTTCCTTTCTATTACTGTCTAATGCATTGCTGTCATGTGGTTCACTGTTGTGATATAAATGCCATATCTACATATGTGTGAACATGTATATGTGTGTATGTATATATACATATATATATGTCCATGTATATATGTCTACAAATAATATATGTGATATATGTAGATGTAGAGGTGGACATAGATGTGAACATATGTCTGGGGACATCAGCACTATTGACTATTTGTGCCGGATGATCTGTATGTGATAACCTGGGATCTATGTATATCTGCCATGGCGTGGTGTTAATGCACATCGTCTGTGGTGTGCAGGGCCACGGGTTCTAGTCGTGTAGACACCGGTTATTTTGTTGCTGGGAAGACCATGGGACATCGAATATGGTGATGGTAAGGCACCTGTTGCCAGTTGTGTGTGGATCTGAGCGACACTGAGCAGTGGTTAATATGTTGGAGGTTCGGTATGGGTCATATAACTATTCATTAGAAGACTATACTATGCAGATGAGGTTGACTATGGTGCATCACATTTATCACCAGGGTGTGCTGCTGGTCCCTGGAGTGTATGTGTGTAGTCAGCCAGGTGCAGGTCTCGCATATAGTTGACAGCATGGGAGGGGGGTCAGGCATACTGTACGTACATTGCAGAACTGTGCCGCGGGACTGCTCCTGCCTTAGCAAACCTAAGCTAGAGGTGTGCCTATACCTGCCTGGTGACATTGGGAGGGATGACAGCAGTGGTGGGGTAGTCTGGGTGTACAAGCTGCACAAACAGGTGTTGATCAGCACAATCAGCTGATGACATGGACAGCCCGCACATGAACAGTACATTAATGTGAGCAAGCAGCATACACACATGTTTCGTCCACACTCTACACCACCGGTGTATACCTGTAGGGACATTTCACGACACAGTCCAACCAAATGACGCGGGCTGCAGCAAGCAACATATACCAACATGTGCAGGTGGCTGGGGCAGTGCGGATGTGTATGCTGCCGAACAACCCTTACTGGGGTGACATAAGACTTTATAGACCGAGGGTGACTTACCAGGGTCTACATGGGCTGGGGATGTTGGAGCACTATGGGGTGAACAGAGGCCTCCTACAGCAGCTTGTTGACCTGTGCCTAACACATCAAACAGGCCGAGGGGAATGCATCACAGTGGATACCATGGGATGTGTTGGCCTAGGTGTACTAGCCACAAGTACCTCACACAGCACAACTGGGGATATCATGAGTATCTCACAGGCATCTGCATCCAGAGTATTGCACCAGTTCACAGATGCCATGTCAACACATGCTAGTGAGCACGTACAGGTCCTCCACATGTGTGATTAGTGGACCAGCAATATGAATCTGTTCAACCACATGGATGAGTACCCAGGGGTACTGAGTGCTATAGCCTGCACACGTAGCACCACCTGGGGAGCAGGGTAGGGCCTACAGTCAGTGCAGGGGCATACCCTCCAACAGCTAGGCCCTATGCTATGGCCAGGGCATGAGATTGAATGTGTGTGCTGTCTGCCCTGGAAGCTGTGATGGGTCCGATATATGGCGTCTGACACAGCTGTATCACACCAATGCCTATGTGGACATCCCCTACTGTCTCCTAGTGGGGGATGCTAGGTAAACCCTGGAGTAGTGGCTTATAACACCCATCAGAAATGCACACACACCTGAACACGCACACCATACTGAGGCAGATGCACAGGCAAGACATATACATGTGCATGTGTTTGGGATGCTCGGTTCACAGTTCTGGTATCCGGACACATCTGTTGGGGCTCTGCAGTATTCACAAGCTACATGCATACATGTTGTTATGTTATTTGCTATGCTACACAATGTTATCCTGCAGTAACAGTTGCAGCAGGAACAGCATGGGGCAGGGCCACACAGCCCAACACCACTGCCAAGGCCTGTACAGGCACAGTGTGACTTGGTGAAGGAACTACCTGAGTAGGGCAAAGTCGGCGACAGCCCGTGCACAGTATGACCTGCCCTTGGCAAAGAGGCAACACAAGGCATATGCACTGACACAGTAGGTACCCATGGATTTCCCCTCTCTGACCAGCACACAGTACAATGGATGCCAAACATGACAGTACCTGTGCTTGGTCATGTATGGGAGGTGCACTGTGTGCATCCGACATAGGCAGCACTCCAGCACCGTCCTCCAATCTGTAACACAACCAGGGTATGTCTATTGACCTAACAAGTGGCAGTTGTATTAGAATGTGTACTTACCCATTGCTCTGGTATGTATGTGAGCATACAAGTGACTGTGGTGGCCAAATGTTAGGGCAGCAGAAAGTACACATCCATAGTGGCGCCATGACCTCTGTAGCACATAAGGGGTCACAGTGGTAGGCTGTAGTACACAGAGTGTCCTAACCCACTGCAGATTATGGGCTGACCATCATGTGTGTCTGTACAACCCACACACGTTCCATGCAGCTGGACAGATTTGGACCAATACAGACAAATGATATACAATGGCCTATGGATATGCCCAATGACTGACCCCAACCCCTTATGACACACACATAGCGGTTCTTTGTTTGTAGACAGGCCAATGCTTTTGGATACAAACCGGGTAAGGCACAGTCCAGCAGGTGGGAGCTGTTGTGCATGGGTTTGCACAGTGTTAAGCACTGCTGACCTCTGGTCACAGCACCTTATACACATTTACACTCCACATTTCTTTGACAGGGCACTACTGACATACTGGTAGACAAACACGCTTACAGCCATTCGCTCTCCGACATTTCCACTTACATTTGTCACTCACACTGAGTGTGTGCGATCCCTTGTGATGCGTATTACATCGGACTACATGACTACAGTATCGGGTATGTGTAACCATTTTGCGACGGCAGCCGTTCGACTGTACGGACTCGGCAGCCTGTCCAGTGATGTACTCATACTATATGCGTGTTCCTCATATGATCTGCTCCCATCTGCCTGATACATGGGAACCGATGCTCTGCAATGCTGACATGTGACTTGAGTTTGTTAACGCAGCTGTCTGCCGAGTCATGCTACCGCATACCAACTGCACGTTGACTACCTTTCAGATTGCACGATGGGAGACTGTAGGAGTGACACCTTTCCCACTTTGCATGGGACAGTCCCTCATCACACATCACATGTGAAAATACCAGAACACTCCACCAATCAGGGACACATTTCTGCAGAATCAGGGACAGGTCATGAAAAACAGGGACACTTTTACAAAAGTAGTGCTATTAACTTGACACATTGACAGAATCAGAGCATATGACTTAATACACATATTCTGAAGTAACAGTTGTTTATAACTCTTACTTATTGTCATTAGTCAGTAAGTGTAATTCACCACCTTTCCTTCAACAGCCACTACATTTAGGAGGGATTAAGAAGGACACAGTTAGACTTTCAGTCAAACTCAGGGACGTACCTGACATTCAGGGACAGTTGAGTGGTATGGACAATACTCTAGCCATTGCAACTGTCCTGATTAGGGGACCTTCTCATGTTGTAGGTGTCTGTACTGGTTGCCTGTTACAGGTCTTGTATACCTGACACGTCGATATGTCATATGTAGTAGCATAAGCAACTATACTGCTGCTAGACTACGCTTTGATTTGCTCCGATATGCATATTTCTGTACTATGCATAGCTGTAAGTATGTTCTGCCCTGGTACATCTGACAGTTCTACAGAGTAGGTTCCACTTTGGCTGTTCAGACTGGTGGCGGCCCTATAGACCCTGTATGTAGAGCTATCACATATGTCGAGGCAACACATACCCAGAGCATACCTCTCAACTGTCCCTGATTTTCAGGGCCATCCCTGATTTTGACTCAAATTTTAACTCTGTCCCTCTTAATTCCTCCTAAAACTAGTGATGTTTGGAGGAAAGGTGGTGAATTACACTTCATGAATAATGACAATAATTAAGAGTTATAAACTTCTTTTACTTCAGAAAACGTGTATCAATTCATATGCTCTGATTCTGTCAATGTTTCCAGTTAATAGCTCTAATATTTTAAATGTGTCCATGATTGTCCTTGTGTTTTCTTAACTTGTCCGTGATTCTGTTGAAATTTGTCCCCAATTGGTTGAGAGGTCTGACCCACAGCCAGTAGTACACGGACGACCTCCACGATTTGCATACGTTAAGGTTATTCATGTAGCATTATAACTGATAATACTGTTTCCTATTACTGCTGTTACTGATACAACAAATTGATGTCTGGCACCACTACACACACTATATAGCCTCCATTCCCGAACTCACAGGCCCAGACCTCTCAACCAGCTGGAGACAAATTTCAACAGAATCAGGGACAAGTCAAGAAAAAATCAGGGACACTTTTAAAATATTAGTGCTATTAACTTGAAACATTGACAGAATCAGAGCATATGAATTAATACACATTTTCTGAAGTAAAAGAAGTTTATAACTCTTAATTATTGTCATTATTCATTAAGTGTAATTCACCACCTTTCCTCCAAAAGTCACTAGTTTTAGGAGGGATTAAGAGGGACAGAGTTAAACTTTGAGTCAAAATCAGGGACAGTTGAGAGGTATGCACAGGCCATGTGCCATAACTGTCGTTTTGCATGACACAACTGCCCAGATGGGTGTGTCCCTCGCAGGCATACGGGTGTTTAACCTCTTCTATTATGCTATCATCTACCTGAGGTGGTCAGCAACATATGCACTTTCCGTCAGTAGCAGAACTCACATACCAATGGGTGTGACTGAACACCGTATCAGGAACAATGCATAACACCCTGCGGGACACATTTAGACGATTGGTTCTATTAACCAGACACATTCACAGTCACAGAACATATGTATTCATTCACGTTTGTCGAGGTACATGCCGCTTATGACTCATACATGTTGTCATCTGTCATTACCTGTATTCTGCCACCTGTTCACCTAATATCAGTAGTTCTGGCAGTGTTTAGTTGGACTTTGTTACATTCTGACACATAACTATGGACGTCCATGCTAATCGGGTACACGGCACTGTGTAGGTCTCTATGTATTCCCCGATGGTTTACAAACTATCCAGTAGATGTGCTCTTCAGGTTTGGGAGGTGTAGGTGTATGCTATGCCCACATAGGAATATTAATGACTTCCACTGGGCGGGCCTACTACATCTCTGCCAACCAGCACCTGCACACTTAAGCCCATTAATGCATACCCATGGTCCACCTACCTGGCACCTCTCTACAGCAGTCATGACAAATACTTACTGCGAGCGCAGCTGGGGTATGAGCACACCCCTACACATTGCCCACTCTCCCCATCTCAGGACACATGTCGTACGTTTTGTCAACCCATGTATTATCACACTTGCACAACCTACTGTTCCATGTACACCTACATCCTGCTCGTATTAGTGTCAGCAGATTATTTCATAACCTGAATGTTTGGGGTCCCGCAAGGGACACCGTTATCCATGTTTAAAGTGTAGACCTTGCAGAACTCTCCCACTGGTCCTTTCCTACCTGTGTTTTGGACAGCGGCAGTATATTGATCTGTATTGCCCGTCTGTATGTTTGTCCGGCCTAGCTGGGTGATGTGGGGGGTACAACGTTTCTTTATTGGACCTCCCAGTCACAAATGCCCAGGCTGTAAATATGTTACGCCTAATTGCTGTGAAGTAACCTATTTATGTGAATGTGTATATCTACTCTGACATATAGTTCGTTTTGTGTGTATGTGTATATATCACTACCTGTTGTTTGTGTATATATATCTATCTATATATATCCGTAGTATATCCTCATGTGTGTGTGTGTGTGTGTGTGTGTGTGTGTGTGTGTGTGTGTGTATATATATGTATGTATATATATATATATATATATATATATATATATATATATATATATATATATATATATATATATATGTATATCCGTATGGATATATATGTGTATGTAAATTAATATAGCTATGTGTATACATACATTTTTATATATATATACATCTGTGTGTCCGTTAACCTATACATTTCCCGGACATGGACACTTACACATGCGTATTGGTTTTATCCCTGCTTCAACAGCATACTATTGCCTTAGTCATTCTGACACCGACACTTCACTCTGGTGAACTTGTGCTCAGTATATTGCACGTTATGCAGCAGACAGATGTCGCAAGTTTTTCATGTCTGGGGTGCCGCTGCTAACTGGGTTGTGATAGTGTCATTCGACCTATTCCTATGCGCAGCCTATTCCTGCTGCTGTGTTTGTTTCTGTACACATTCATATTATTACTGCTGATAGGATGTGTGTTTGTGTTACTGTGACTGTACGTCGACAAATTGTTGTCTTCATGTAGTTGTGTCTTTCTGCTTTTCCCGGTTTGGGGGTGTCACAGCAGAATTCCATTCCGCTCATGGGTGGCATATAGGTTTTACGTGCCGGGCTGCCAGACCTGACGTACAACGTCCGACAACGATACGCCCATTCACGCATGTCTCCACGCAAACGATGCTCTATCTGGGAATCGCAACTATGTACTAGCTGACCTCCACGAGCCACTCCATTGCACCCAGTGCAACATACCCTATCACTCCTGTGTCTATACTCGCATATCCATGGTTTCTCCTGCACACCCGTGTTGAGTTTCCCCGCATAACAGCCATTATACACCTGATATCGCAGCCATGACACACCTTTATACATTGCCCTCTCATGAGCGTTGGGGCCCTCCACACATTTTGTACCACCTCGTGTATTCACAGGCTCACCATCCATTCATATTTGCACATACGTGCCTTTCCTGGTGTTATGGATTACGAACGATTTGCGGGTTACAAGTGTAGGTGGTCACAACATGTTCTACATTCCATCTGTTTACAATGTTGATGTAGCACTTCGACGATGTTATGGCCACTGCTATAGCCCTGCCTCTGGTGTGGAGAGCGGTGCTCTACCCACACTTGTGCAGCTTTATGTGACATACACTGTGAGCACTTCATAATTCCTAACTTGCTCTGGATTCCCTTCACAACCCTTAGGTTTGCTTTCGTCTTTCAGCATTCCTAACATATATACATATATATATATATATATATATATATATATATATATATATATATATATGTGTGTGTATATATAGATAGATATGTAGCTATATAATTGCATATTTCTGTTATGTCTGTGGATATTTATCTATACACACATCTATCTAACTATATATATATATATATATATATATATATATATATATATATATATATATATATAAAAGTAACAGCTGTAGAAGACAACATACATTTGCTATGTTAATAGTTGTGTACACCCACGCAAGCCCACTTGCATCTACTTATTCTGAGTTACATATGTTTACAGGCACGTCTTTAGGATTACATGTGCCTTATTCCTTATGACAGTACCACTTTGATGGAATCCAGTTAACAGACCCATGCGAAAGCGGTCACCTTTACCTGTATAAATGTTGGCTTTACAGCACAGAGGCATTCATTACACATTTAATATGTGCTATAGTCGTACTTGCACCGGGAATGCCTTTACGTTGGGCGGATGCTGTAACCACTACACTATTGGTGTTCTGGCTCATTTATATGTATACCCATGGTTCATAGCTACTCTGACATACGCCTCACTGCTTACCTTACACAGCAGGCATCCATTCTCCTGCTGGGAAAACCGCAGTACTACAATTAGGACATTCCCTGTTTCCTACTGCTCTGGACCCGTGCTGCAAGTCTACTCACTTCAAGGATATTCATAACTCCAAAGCTTATAGTCCTCGCACATACGTGTGTTTTATTGTCAGGGTGTTCATGTGCTGGTCCAGGTTTAGGCTCGGCCGACTGGTGACTAGCACTGCCCTGGTGCTGTTCAAAGGTCAGAAGTAGCACATGGACAGAGTTAGTCCAGACTTTAACATTCTTCCTGTGTTTATGGATGCAGGTGTTTGGGCACCTCTGACCACATTATTGGGTCGGTGCTACATAATTTAGGGCGGGGAGTGGTTCCACTACATAATGCAGGTTGGGGGGTGGTTTCCCCTTCCCATTTGACTATTTCATTCATTTATATATACAAATGAATATTATTCTGGACATCTGTTATGAAATCACTACAGGTATGCAATAGTCTTGTCAACAGCCGGGACAGTTGGTTGGTGTACTTCTGTGTACGGACCTCTCTGATACTCGGGGACTCGTGTTTACAGTGACAGGGACAAGACTATGACAACTCAGGGACAATCACAGACACTTCTACCATATTAGTACTATTAACTTGGAACATGTTGACAGATTCGTAATACTACTAATTGTCTACAGTTAAATTGTTCATTGTTGTAAGTAGTCATTCTCATTCAACACCTTTCCCCCAAAGGACACTGGATTTGTGAGTTTTTAAGGGTCTGGTCAGTTATTGTGTGAATGCTCTGACTATTGGTATCGTTGACATTGTCATATGTACGGGTTGTGCTGTATTCCAGTGACTAGGGTTGGCACCTTCTCGAATGGCGAAGATGGAACATTTTCAGAACACACCAGGTTTTACAAGCCGACACATACCCACAGTCAGTACAACAGATAGAACTTTACTTATTTGCCTACATAAAAGCCTATTGTTGTAGCGGTTTATTTGCTTATTCTGTTTCTTGTAACATTTAGGTATTGTAGATACTGCAATAATTATTTTCTACTACTGTTACATAACATATGGGACATAATTATGTCCTACAATCCCAGGACATTTGCCATTTGAAATGTCTTTTGTCAGGACACAACTGCCCAACGATGGACTGTCTCTCGCAAAGCGGGACAGATGAGAACCCTACTACGGACACCAGAATGTTTGGGCCAACACATAGCCACTGTCACTGCAGGTTTAGAACAGTCATTTGTTTCCTCGCTGTAAGCCTTATACCTTTGGCACTTTTGTTGTTTGCCTGTTTCTTGTATGAATTACGTTTATTCTATCCTGACGTGACCGCTTTAGGCAACTGTTACATGCAGTATGGTGCATAGTTATTTCCTACGGTCACAAGACATTTGGCATTGTACCATTGTTGGTCAGGTCACACCTACACACACATTAATTGTCCCTCACACAGTGGATCAGGGGGTATCCTGTTTACATCAGTGCCTTCATCACCCTTATACCATGTGCCACTATGCGAATGTGTGCAATATATTTTCTCGCTTATTCGTGTCGGGACACGTGCATCACGGGCAGGTGTTTGATCCTGGGTAGTAGGTTATGCATGACCATTTAGGGCTGGACAGTGTTGTGCACCTCTAATGCACATTCCAACTTGTGTCCAGATATCTACAGGACTGGACTTCGTGTCTTCCATTCTAATGTTTACACAGGTTACGTATCCCATGAGGGATATCCCTAAAATTGGACTGGTCCAAAACAAGATGAATACCGACCATTTTTCTGGCATTATGAAAATGTGCTGGGGGTTTTACATGCAAGGGATAAAGAGTGTGCAATCCTGCAACTGCCTAGGGTGACACTACCTACTACATATGCGTTGTGGTCACTATGTGTAGCTGTGGCTGCACCAAACCAGTAGGCCAAGTATAGCTGGATTTGGTGGACGTTCAGGTAAGGGAGCGGGTTGTGTGATGTGGAGGGGATGCTGGGTAGTCCATTATGCATCCAGGTGTGTTGCATTTGTTATGGCCAGTTCCATCAGGACCAATCTGTGGGTATGTGCCGGTGACATGTCTATACATTTGTATCACACATTTCAATATTCATATGTTTGTGGGATTGTGTTCTACAGTATGGCCTGTCTGGTTGTATTGCAGCTGTTTAGACATGTGTTTGTGTTTCTTTCAACTTCACCCGCTGCTCCCTCATACACCTCCGGTTCACCTATTCTGCATATGACACAGTATTGCCTTGGAGGATTGTACCATTACCCATCCCCCCACACAGTCATATTCCTCACACCCCATACATCACTGCTTTGGTTGTTGGCCCATGACACGGCCAGAGTAACACATTGAATACCCTACATATGTCAGGTACCTGTATGGTTGTGTGGACAACCCTGCCATGTTTGCTTTCCACATGTTATACCTCACGCACATAGGTACACGCCCATACTTAACTTTCATTACATGGTTGGTAAACCCAGGTACTACCCGTTCAACTGTGACACATCCTGACAGGTTCGGCTTGTACCGCTGATTTGCGGATTTTGTCAGACTGTTCTACTCATTGGTAGGATGCCACCTTTTCCTATGTCCAGGATGGGATATATTCTGTACACATATCCGACTGTGCTGGACAGTCCCCACAGTCAATGGTATGGATAATACTGTTCCTTTCAGCCTACATGTTTCCTTATTGTTGTAGCTGTTTATATGCTCCTTCTGTTTCGTTTACATGCTTATTCTATTTCTTATCACATTTGGTATGTGAAATATGGACATACATTTTGTATGTGACTATTACATGCCTTGTGAGATATGATTCGGACATACGGTCGCTAGATATGTACATTTATCGTGTATTTTGTTATGGACACATCTGCCCAGCAGCTGTGCACCCTCCGTCACATTATGGGTCAGTTGGTGACCCTAACCATTGGGCTGGACATACCTACTGGCGGCTTGTTAACATATGATGCATTTCACTTCCACTTGGTATAGCTATCTACACTGCATTGGACTATGGCCACACAGTCTTCCATGTCATTTGTTCACGGGATAGGGACTCGTTATTCCCTACAGTGCATTTGTGTTTGCTTCTTCATTTTGTGTTCGCAGGAACTTTCTTGCATGCTTTGCATACGTTTCAGTATCCACGGACACTGACAAATGTGATTACTATCTTGCAACTTGTTATATGCAAGCATTTTAGGTTGCACGTTGACAGCTGGCATTTCCACACCTCCGTGCGGCACTTCGACATGCCCTATGCACTCGCGCTCCTTTCCTGTGCACGTGGCTGTGGCAGCAGCACGCCTTCATTAATATGCATTTGGCGCTACTGCGCCATCTTCACGCCGCACTGTCGGTGCAAGCCTATCGCCATCCTTGCGCCAAGCTTCATGAATCCCGGGGACTGACTTTCTCTGCCACTGCATCAGCTACAGCTCCTTGGAGGACGTCTGATAACTCTTTAATCAGGTCCCTCTGCAGTCTGGTGAAGTGAGTAAGATAATTCAGTGACTGCAAAGCAAAAGTCGCTGAAGAGAAGACACACTTTCGCTATCTATCCATGGTCCTAGAGTCTTTATTAGGAGGATGGATAGAGGTACTCATCTCAGAGAGTTCCTTTCTAGTGGCCGCTGCCACGACCATGTCATCAACTCCTACACCTTTTGTAAGAAAATACTTTTCTTTTGGGGCAGTGATGTATTTATTTGGCCCCCTAGGAGTGGGGTCTGTGGTATCAGGGGTCTCCCATGCCTTTTGCAAGATTAATTCTACAAGTTCGTTGAAAGGAGGAGTCAGCCAGGAAGTTGATGGGGAAGACTGACTCCTCAGCTGAAGGGGAGGAGGACTAACAAGCACCTCACTGTTTTAATAGTTCCAGGATGTCTCCGGAAGAGACATCATCAGGAGTTGATCATGGGGACCCTTCTGCTTCATTGAGGTCAGTGTCAGATTTGATAGACTCTTCCTGCGAGTCCAAATTTTTCCTCTTGTATGTCCTCTTCCAAGGGACCTCTTCAGTGGGATACTCTGGAGAGGTATCAGAAGAGGGTGCAGTACCCTGAGGTGCATCCTGAGGCCTAATGTCTCTGTGGACCTGTAGAGAAGGCTTGTGAGAAGAAACCTCGCCTGAAGAAGGAGGAAGAACTGAAACAATATATGTCCTAGACTGTGAAGAAGTCAAAGCCCTCCTCATTACCTCAAAAGCAGACCCCCCCTGCTCTGAGGAAGTCTTTGGATCTGACACACAATTTGTCGCAGCCAAAGGAATCTCCAGAGCAGAAGACAGCAGCTCCAAAGCAGAGGTAGGAGCCAAACTCATCTATGCCAAGGCTCCCAGAGGCATGGTCATATCTGAAGGGATCCGACAAGACTCCATGGACCCAACAGGGGGTGTTGACTCCCAAAGATCTCCTACTCTGAAGGCGCAGAGACACTCGGGGCAGATATCAGAACCGAGGAGATTGAGGGGAACTGGACCCAACAACAATGCAACCTGAATCTCGGAATCTTCCAGCTCTGAAGCAGGAGGATGGATTTTAAAAGGAACTGTCACAGAAGAGGGGGCTTGAGACTGCTCCGACTCCTTTGGACTCGGATGCATGAGAAGTCTGGCCAAAGCAGGTGTCTTTAAAAGTCTCTGCATGACCCTATCCCTGTCTTGATCAGATAAACTCCTGGCAGACCTAGTGGACATGATAGGTGACCTTGACATAGCTAAAGAGGAGAAGGGAGTCTGGAAGAAACCTTCTCAATGAATGGAGATCGGCTCCTGTGTCCATGAGTGGAGGGAGTCATTGGTACCAATGTAGCTTCCTGCTCCAAAGGAGTTTTGGAGCCAGGAGGAGATGTCTGCTCTGATAAAGCCTTTGGGTCCATAAATTTCAGAGCTTTCTGCTTCGGCGATGATAAGGGTCTTTTGGTTGGCTTATTAGAAGGATCAGAGGATATAGCCTCAGAGAAAGGTGTTTTCAAAAGGCCTTTCAAAATCAGTTTATTTTTGCATTCCATTAACACCCGCTGATTAAAGTTGAGGCAAATTGAACACAACTCCTGCAAATGAAGAAGCCCCGAATAATACACACACACTGAGTGTGCGAATTGTTAAGGGGCAGCTTTTTACTGCACTTTTCACACTTCTTAAAGCCTAAAGGCTTACTCTCCTGTTTTTGAGACATAATTCTGAGGGAGAAAAACAAAGGGTCAAAAGGTAGCAGAGCCACTCACACTGTCAGTAGGGGAAAAGTCCCCTAACTTACACAGACTTGAACCCACACACACACACACACACACACACACACACACACACACACACACACACACACACACACACACACACACACACAAAACAAATGTTACAAGCAAAAAAGAAATGGAACTATGCTATCAAAAGGAAGTTCTATAATTTATTTTATTTTATTTTTTATATATTAAAAATATGTAATAGGGAAGGTAAGGACCATCTTCTAAGTGCCATCTAACTTAAATGGACATGTAAAGGGGGAGCTGGGTAAAGAAGTTAGGTTACAAGATGTTTTAAAGAAATTAAATAATTTAAACTAGAAAATTAACTATGCTAGAATAGATATATAAGAAAAAGTTGTACTTAGCCCAAAGCTAGATCTGATGAAACCTCTTTGCTGCATGGCAATTGAGATCTGAGGTAATAAGGGGAATGCATTGTGGGTAAATAATGAGGCCCATGAATTTTGCTGAAGACCTCGAGCTGCAGTATTGGCCAAGATGGATCCAACCCACATGTGAGAATAATGGCAAGATTGACAACATCACATGAATGGTTTGACTGTAGGATGCAGAAGCTGTTCTTGTGCTTAAGTTTCTAATCCACTACATTCAGCTTCCTTTCACTTGCATTTCCACTCACGTATTCTAATACTAATAGATATAGTATGCATCTATATCTTTGCTTGCCATCTTCAGTCTTATATTGTGGCTCAACTTACAACTGCTGTTCTAAATTCCTAAACATTCCAGAAGATAAGCTGCAGAAATGAGACCCCAGAGACTATTAGTGACATACTTCTCAACCTGCAGATATTAAAAAGAGATACAAACATCCTTGAAAAGAACGTACATCCAGCTAAAAATCTGGACATCTAATTATTATAAAACATGAACACCAAATAGCAGATAACTCTTCTTGCTTCTAGTAGGAATATAGGAATGTGAGGAACTAGTTAGAAACATGTTTAAAAACAGAGTAACAAATATGATGGAAAATATAATTACATTATCAGAGACTGTGTAAAATCTGTAGTCTTTAACTGTATTGCAAAATTCTCCCACACAAGGTCATTTATTTTTGCTTCAGAAAACAGAAGGTAGATGTAAGATGCGTGTCCTCTTTCTCTAACTTATTGGTGCCACTAATAAGTTGGTCATGTAGTGTGGTTTTTCTGTGTACTAGACAGCTTCAAAAGTCACATTTAGTGAGGAGGATTCATAAAATTGTGTGAAGGGGCAACTCAAGCCTAAAAATAGGGACATACCTCCATAAATAGGTAAATCATGTGCAAGGATAACTCAGGTCTGAAAACAGGACCATTCCTCCAAAACAGCAGCAGTTGAGAGGTGTGCTAATTTAGTGGTGGGAACAGAGAAGTGGTACAAGATGCCACATTTACAATGAATCACAGAAGTTATGAGACTGCAGTAGCAGTACATGGCTGATTTTCTGGTTTGAATTAGCATATGTGTATGGGAGAGGTAGTCCTATATTTTGGTCAATGTGTACTTCTGCAATTATATATTCTCATACTAATCAAAAACTCTCAGAGATTCATTACTGACAGCAGTCAATTTGTGAAGAGCACTGTGGGTTGTTGTAAGATGTTTTACTTTTGTCTACTGTTATACTGACTGTGAAATTAGTATTTAATAAAGTAAAGGCTGATTTTGCTTATATTTTGGTCTCTTTGTCATAAAATGTGTGGTTTTCTTCTGGTAAATCATTGAAGATTACAGTCGCTAAACAGTGACAGAGATATTTCAGTTTCAGCATCAGACCCTTCAGAAAATACATGGTAATGCAAAACTCAGCAAATGATATAATAGCAATATTTAAAATATTCTAGTTTTGTCCCTTTGCTGTTTGACTTTGCCCTGATTCTTGAGCTAAGAGATTGAGAGGTATAGAAGGGGGTGTTATTTGCCTAACAATAAACTACATGTGCAGATATGAAAGTTCACAAGTACAGACAGTTTTGTGTGTGTGTGTGTGTGTGTGTGTGTGTGTGTGTGTGTGTGTGTGTGTGTGTGTGTGTGTGTGTGTGTGTGTGTGTGTATGTGTCTGTATGCAAAATATGACATAAAACAGAGAAAACAATCTCCATGTACTGCTGGAATTGCTTTTGACAATATTTGTTCCCAAATAAAAATATGATATATCACATGCATATTACTCTTTTGGTACAGCTGGTTCCTATAGTGTCCCTAGCTCTAAACTGTGGGCAGTTTAGAAGTGGCATTTGAACATGGATTAACAGCCACATTTATATTTTCTTTTAATTTTATGTAATTCCAGAACACCTCTATTTTTAGATTTCCATGTTTCCTGGCTTACTGTACTGGTGTCGCTGGTAAAAATTTTAGATATAACAATGCACAAGTCTTATTAAACATCTTTTCTTGAAAGTATATGTGGAAAAGGGGCAGACCATTTCTTTTTTTTTAATGATTTTTATTAAATTTTAACAATAATCATTCACAAAGGTACAATAAAGAAAGTGTGTATCAATATAAGAAAATAACCAAGCAGAAAATTTCCAACAACTAAAGTATTTACATTGGTGTCTATTAAAACAATTTAACATACCACTATAAAACAGTTAATATGTTTTCTAAGTCTTATGTAAATTCTTCTCCAATACACTTTTTAATTTGTACCACAAATTGTAGGAAAAGGGAGTTATGATGGCTCTTGATTTAATAGTCATCAGTTCTAGTTGACATAACTCAGTAAGAACATGTTTAAATTCGGAGAACAAACGGGGAGTTTCAGCTTTCCAGTTTCTGGTTATTATTTTTCTAGCAGCAGCTAGTATGGACCATAGTAATGGATATTTAACTTTTTTAATACACTTAGGAATCAGTAGGTTAAATAAAATCAAAATTTTAGATAAGACAAACTTATCAGAAAAAAGGGCTTGAAGAAAACTGTTGATATTTTCCCACTACTGTTTCAGAGCTACACAGCCATAAAACATATGGGACCAATCTGCTTTGGTATCCATTTTACATCTCCAACATAATACCCTATTCTTACCAATCTGTTCCAATGTATGAGGTGTGTGGAAAACCTTATACCTAAATTTACAAGAAAATAATCTCCATCTGAGTGAAGAGGTAGTTAATTTAGATGATTCCAAAGTTATTTTCTTATCATCAGAGGAAGGGTTACTATTTATTGAACAAAAATAATTCCAATAGTTGCCTAAATTACAATCAATTTCACCTTTGATTATTCTATATATTTTTGAAAGCTTACATTTATTGAATGAGCTATGTCCTCCCCGCGGTCGAGTGGCCTCCGAAAGACATGCGTGAATGGGCGTGCCTTCACTGAAGGTTGGGTGTCGGGCTGGCAACTCGGCACCATAAAAATTGACTGCCAATCATTAGTGGACTGGAGTTCCGCTGTGGCGACCCCTAACCAGGAAAACCCGAAAAGACAAACAACAAACAACATTCATTGAATGAGCTCTGATGAGTAAACATGACCAAAAATTGTATTAACTTGGGAACAGATTATCTTGTGGTTAGTGGAAATGAATTAATTTTATCAATCATAAATTGTCTATATCAGGGGTGTCCAACCTTTTCAGTTGTAAGGGCCGCATTGAGTCAACAGAAATGGTCTGGGTCTGGGGTAAAATATATTATTATTTATTGTAGGGCAGGACCAAAAAAAAAAAAAAAAAAAAAACCCCAAACCCGAAAGAGCAAAAAAAAAAAAAAAAAAAAAAAAAAATCACATATATAAAAAGCAGAGAACAGTTCGCATTTCCGCATTCAACAGAAATAGAGTAGCTTTTATTGTTTTGATTTTGAAAACTAAGCAATCACTGCCCCTGGCTAAAAAAAAAAAATGTGGCTGTATGCAATCAATAAATTTATAAATATAAATATAATATATATATTTATGCCTAAAAAATTCTCCATTCTAATTAATTATTAAAAAAATAAATCTAAATAATACATTAAAGTTTACAAAAAAAAAAATTTTAAAAAAAAAAAATTTATTATTATATATATTTATTTCTTTATTCTGGCTTTCGGACTATATTCACTTTCACTACTAGTATTCTGAGTACCTACACATGAGACTACCAGAATGACCCATAAACAAGTCGTCTCAGCATGCAACAGCTACTGTCAAACCCTCACAATAATATAGGATAGCAATGCCCATGGTCCCTTGGCCAACAAATATTAAAAAAAGCTGAAAAAAGCTCAAGGCAAACAAACAAATAAAACTCCTTAACATTAGATATATTATTAACATTAACTACTTACATCTGCACCCATTATTCTCTGTAGCCATATGGTAGTGGGAGAGAATTGCCACTGAAAAATGACCCCCCGACTATGTCCAGGATTGCTCAGGAGTGCTAGTGTAGTCTGCTAGGAAGAAGGAGAAGAATCAGTGCACTGCACATAGAGTGAATTGACAAGGCCGCCTGGAATTTAGCCTGACCTGAATTTGCAAGCAGTAGTGCTAATGGAAGATGATGATTTTATGAAGTGAATTTCTTTTAATCTGTATGTTTCTTACATAGCAGATTACCATAAAAGATTTTGAGAGGAGTTAAAAAACACCCACATAACCTCATAGCACAGTCAGTAAAAAGCACACAGTTTTGTGAAACATGCAAATTTAAACTAGCTGTATTTCCTTCACTGTTTTGCTTCAAAAATCAAACAAAAGGTCACAAAAGGTGTGAGCAGGCAGCTCAACAGCAGCCATTGCCGGCCTGTAGCATTAGGACAAAAAAGGCAAAAATCCTTTTTGAAAAATGTTGGCTGACAACTGACACTTGATTGTCACTTTTATTTTTATTACTATGACTATATGACAGATAAGGATATCTAATACAGTTGTGATTAAATTGTCTTAAAATACATTCAGATTTAATTGTTAAAACATTTTTGTTGAAGAATTTCAAAAAAATCACACATCTTGACTAAAATACAACTCAAATCATGAAAGAAAAAAAAAAAAAGTGCATCAAATTTTATTTATACTGTATAACTTACTATATTTTTCTTTTTATATATTTGCAGGGGTTATTTATTTTTTATATCTGTTTACTATTGCTTATATGCAGAATAAATATGAATAAATATGGACATACGAGTTTAAGATAGACAATGAATAATGCAGACTAATGAACTTGACATGGTTCACCAGATGGAGTATAGCCAGATAACACCAGAAAGAGACACCAAAAAGTGGACACAAAGATACCAAAATTCTATAAGATAATTTTATAGTACAGCAAATATTATAAACTATACTTTTAACATTAATAACTAATTATAAAAATAATAAATATTCAACAAGTACTGTGTGAAGGAAGCTTTGACTCTGCTATGAAAATTTTGTGATTATTTGTAAAATATTTGTGAAATAAAATATTAAATATTTGTAGTTAAAGATATTAAACAAGTTAACAATAAAATTTTTCATTCAAAAAAGTGAGCATTCAATGAAAATAGCCTGAAGTAGAAATGTCCTTGGGTGTCAGTCCAAGCTTTCAGTTAGAGTCAGTTAAGTCAGTTCTATTTTCATGCTTCAGTTGTAATAGCAAGCCCAGTAGCTGCAGCTAGCACAAACAGAGTAGTCATTAAAACAGAAGACCAATACAACAAGATAGATCAAATACCCAACTGACATGCACTTAAAAAAGAAAATAATGCAGTCAGACTCAACTTAACTTTCAAATTATAACTAAACTTAACTACTGGCAACAAATTCTTTTTTGAATTTGTATGAATTAACAGCTATTTAAAACAAGACATTAACTGCAGCCACTAACATTCAGACTGTAAACACATCCAGAGCTTAAAATAGTAAGACAACAACACATCCTTTCCCTCATATCATCCTTCTTTTGTTGCCATTTAAAAGTTCTTTGACTGTCTGTTTTAACTCAGAATCCACATTAATAAGTTCTTTTTTACTGTAGAAATGATGATGATGAAGCTGAATATAAATACTATAATAGATAAATTAGTAATAACATAAATCCTATATAATATTACTTTGTTTGTTCTTTGCTTTGGCTATAATTGTTATATATACTAATATTTCACTGTTTATGTAATTTATTTGTCAATATAAGAATCTTGACACGTAATATAATCGATATTTTAATTATATTGTATACCATATGTCCTATATTAACCATCAATATAATATTTGATATTTGATATTTATAAATAACGAACTTGTACTGAATATGCATTTAAAATACTCTTTAACTAAATAAAAGTATATTTGTTATACACACACATATTCTAATCCCCCAGGCTGTGGCGGAAAAAGAGAGTCTACACACCCATACCACCTACCCCAGCAAAGTGGCAAAAAAAAACAAATAAATAAATAAATAATATAATTAAAATTTGTGATTATAAAAGGAAAGCAATTTGAAAATTAAAATAATTATTTGCCAAGATTGTATGTTTGTTTTACTTAAAGCAAGTTGAACCTTTCAAATTGTACAATCCCGTACAATACAATCACTTTTATACTTTTTACCAAGGGGTGCCAAGCTCTGGTACAAAATGTAATATACTATGATAAAAATGTTTTACAAAAAAATTTTTAACTACTGTTTTAACATATCTTGTATCATTACAAAAAATCAGTCTACTTACTATAACTATAAACTATCTGTACATTAGATGTGATTATTAGATGTTCAGTAAACTAAAATAATTCTTTCTGCCGCGATTACTCTCCTCTTATGCTCTTCCTTAATAATTCCCTCGGGTCGCCAAAAAAACTACGACCCGCAAGTTTTTGGCGATTCGCGGACCAGCTCTGAGACGCAAAATTAAAAAAAGGGCAAAAGGCAAACAGGGCACAGCAGCTGAGCGGATGCAGGCGAGGCACGGAAGAAAAGAAAAAAGAAAATTAACTTAAAATAAAATAACTGGAAAGGCGATATGAGGCATGAGAAGAGCAGGGGCGCATGGCTTGGACACTACTGGTCTATATGATTGTAGTTGTAACCATGAATCTTTATTTAAATTATATCTGATTGCTAGATCAATGTGTAGAAAAGCAGAAGACAATCTGGTGAGGGATATTTGGGACAGACAAGAAGAAGGTAAGAGGAAGCGAGGGCATCCAGCAAAGAGGTGGATGGATTGTGTGAAAGAAGATCTGCGACAGTCAGGCATGAGTGTTGAAGAAGGCAGGAGAGTGGCACTGAATCGAGAGAGTTGGCGACAGTTAATACGATACCCCGACCCCATGTAAATGGGGAAAAAGGGGATGATGATGATGATGATGATGATGATAGATATTCTAAAGAAATTAGTTCTTCCCCAGCCAAGAACTGGGACCAATAGATAAGATTTTTATATTTAAGCAAAATCATATTAAAACAATTTAAGGTGGGAATAATATTTTTGTGTAAGTGATAGGAAACAAGATAAATATCCAGTTTTTATAATTTATATTTCTATATATAAAATTTTGAAATTCCTTCAATAGGAGTGACATATAATAAAGAAAAAATTTTGGAAGTTTATTCATAATAAAATATTTTTTTTATAATTCAAATAAATGGATTGTTTAAGACTAATAATTTATCATAATAAGATAATTCTTCCATGTTAAAACAAAGAACTACTTGAATTTTTTTCCATTTAGCTGAAATTGTTTATTAACAAAGAAAAGGTTTTTATAACAAAATAAATAGAATATATTTCTATATCAGAGAAACCTATTCCTCCTGAGGACCAGTCCCTCATATGATGTATAAAAGCTATTCTTGGTTTGTTTGAAAACCGCAAAAATTTCTAAACCATTGAGTTGAATTCTTTTAATGATGTTTTGGGAGGTGTTAATGATGTGGATTGTATTATATAAAGTATTTTAGGTAAAATGATAATTTTAATAATCATAAGTTTCTCTTCCATTGTAAACATAAGTTTGTTCCATTTAACTATAAGATTTCTAATACAAGATAAGCAATTGTTATAATTTAATTTTATTAATCATTTACATTATTAGCTAATATTATTCCTAGATAACGTAAGTGATCCATTTTAAAACGTAGTTAATACATGTTCTGTCCCAGTAACTAGTTTTTGGGTTGATGGAAAGTATTTTTGTTTTATTATCATTAAAAATTAAACCATATTTTTCTTTTGGAAATTTTCCATGATATCAAAAATAGCATGAAGTGATTCATTAGTTCCTTTAACAGTAAGAAGAATGACATTGGCAAAAGTACAGTTTTGTACCTACCATAAATGTAGATGTTCGAGTGCTAATACAGCTGCAGTCATAACAGATGGGTTCTCCTGCCGTCAGGCGGATCCTCGGTCGGCCGAATTCCAAAGTCTAGGTCCAGCGTCGGTTGTCGTTGCATCTTCCCTGATGTCAGTGCGACAGGGGTATAAAGGAACCAGCCAATGCCATTTTCTTCAGTTTTTCTTGCCCCAGATGTCAGGTACCCCCAGAAGGAAGGCAATACATAAATTTGTGTAATAAAGCAATGCAATATAATCAAAATACAGTAGTTGCAAGCAAATACACCATAAATGAATACCCCAATCAGGTTGTATGAGGAGGTGTTAGCCAATAGGCCTGTCCCAAGAGGGGAAGGAGGGAGGGAAACCTGGACTGCAGCTGTATTAGCACTCGAACATCTACATTTATGGTAGGTACAAAACTGTACTATGTTCATCGTGCATACAGCTGCAGTCATAACAGATGGGTAGAATCCCAAAGCTAAGAAAAGGGTGGTAGGCACTAGGAGGAGCCAGGATGCCCTGCAGGACTGCAGTGGCAAAGCCTGCTCTAGTTTTGGAGTATAATGGTAGGTGGTAGTGCTTGGAGAAGGTATGCATAGAACTCCAAGTGGCTGCTTCCAAAATATCTTTGGTAGGAACTCCTCTGAGGAAAGCTGCAGAGGTAGCTGTGGCCCTTGTGGAGTGAGATCTGATGCCTGTAGGTACAGTTTTGCCATGAAAAGAATAGCAAAAACGTATGCAGTGGGCTATCCATTTTGAGATTGTCTGTTTGGAAATAGGCTTTCCTTGAGCTCCTACAGCATAGGACACAAAGAGCTGTTCTGATTTTCTGAAAGGCTTTGTTCTGTCCAAATAATAACGCAGTTGTCTGTGAATGTCCAAGGAATGTAGTAATCTCTCCCCTTTGTTTTGAGGATTAGGATAAAAGGTAGGTAAGTGTATGGCCTGATTCAAAGCTACCCTGGATACCACTTTAGGCATAAAGGATGGGTTGGTTCATAAGGAAACTCTGTCCTGATGGAAGATGATAAAAGGCTGCACAGCCATGAGAGCTTGTAGTTCTGAAACTCTATGAGCTGAGGTAATAGCCAGAAGGAAAGCTGTTTTCCAGGACAAATATTGCAGATCTGATGAGGCAGCTGGCTCAAAGGGAGGCAAGGTCAGTTTTTCCAGAATGAAGTTGAGATCCCAAGCAGGTATTGGTTGCTTCCTTGGGGGTCTTAGATTCTTAGCCCCTCTGAGGAACTGTCTTAAGAGAGGGTGAGAGAATAAGGGTGGATCAGTGTTGTATTCTGCAGAAATGGCTGAGGCATGGATTTTGATGGAGGAGAATGAAAGTCCACTGCTTAGCAGCTCAGCTAGATACTGTAGTATTTGAGGTAAATTCAGTTTTCTAGGATCCTGGCCCTTTTTCTCATTCCAAACACAAAACCGTTTACATTTTGCGGAGTAAGCTTTTCTAGTTGACAGCCTTCTGGCCTCCAAAATGACATCCTGCACCTCCTTAGAAAATAGGGTCTGTTGTGATGCTAAGGAATCTTCCATGCGGCTAGATTGAGTGTTTTTAGCTGGCTGTGAAGAGTTTTGAAGCTGTGCTGAGTCAGGAGAAGAGGCATTAGAGGCAGGGTCCATGGTGGGGAATGCGTCAGGCTCCTCAGGAGTGGGTACCAGTGTTGTCTTGGCCAGTCTGGAGCAATGAGAATCATCTTTGGTCTGTCTGCTCTGGTTTTCAGTAGTACTTTGGGCAGCAGAGGAAGAGGTGGGAAGGCATAAACTGCCATTGATGTCCAACTGAAAGAGAGAGCGTCCACTCTCCATGCCTTTGGATGGAAAATCCTTGAGCAGAATTTTGTCAATTGGTGATTTTTGTGGGAGGCAAAGAGATCTATGTCTGGCCTTCCCCATGCTTGGATTATTTCTGTAAAAACTTTTGGATGCAACTTCCATTCGTGTGGATCTGTCATATTTCTGCTTAGGTTGTCTGCCAGCGTGTTTTCCTTGCCTGGCAGGTACTGTGCTTGTAGCTCGATTTGTAAGTCCATGGCCCTGTTCCAAAGTGACATGGCCAGTCTGCATAGGGGGTAGGAATGCATTCCTCCCTGCTTGTTTATGTACCACATAACTGTGGTGTTGTCCGTTCTTATCAATAGTTGACCTGGTTTCAGAAGGTCTTTGAAAGCTATAATAGCATTTATTACTGCTAGCATTTCCTTTTGATTGATGTGAAGGTGCTTTTCTTTTTGGGACCATTTGCCCTGAATGCACCGATCTGTCTTGTGCGCCCCCCCAGGCGTAGTCCGAGGCGTCTGTTGTGATGACTTGATTTGCATGAGGCTTACTGAATGGAAGACCTGTGTTTGTTTGGCATGCTTGAGCCCACCACAGAAATCCCTTTTGTAGACATGGAATTAGTGGTATTATTGTTTCCAAACTGTGGCTGTGTTGAGACCATAGGTTTTTCAGGTACCATTGAAGTTTCCTCATATGCAGCTTTGCACATGGGATAAGTAAGATGCAAGATGCCATGAATCCCAAAGCCTGCAGGATTTTCCTTGCAGTCAGCCTGGTGCAATTTGCTAGTGCTCTTAAGTATTGAGTTAGTTGCCCCTGCTTCTCTGGCGTGAGGTAGGCCATCTGGGTGTTTGTGTCCAAGTTGGCACCCAGGAAAATTATCTTCCGAGAGGGTGTTAGCCTTGATTTCTTTTTGTTGACTGTGTATCCCAGAGAGTTCAACAACATTATTACATAAGCCAGATGTTTCAGAAGAATGTGCTTGCTGTCCGCTTGGATCAGGCAGTCGTCTAAATAAGGGTATATTTGTATCCCTTGAAGTCTGCAGTAGGCAATTACTAATGCCAGGCATTTCGTGAATACTCTGGGTGCAGTAGATAAGCCAAAGGGCAATGCAGAGAATTGATAATGGGTTGAATCTGCAAGAAACCTGAGGTATCTTGTGCAACTTTGTCTGATTGGGACATGCAGGTATGCCTCCTTGAGGTCCAATATTACCAGCCAAGACTCCTTGCCCAGCATGGGAAGAAGCTGCTGTAGAGTGAGCATCTTGAATTTTGGTAAAAGTAGAAATGTGTTTAGGATGGACAAGTCCAAAATAGGTCACCAATCTCTTCCCTTCCTTGGTACCAGGAATAGTCTGGAATAAAAACCTTGACCTTGTTCGTGCGTAGGTACCTCTTGAATCGCTTTCATGTCTATGAGATCTGTAATTTGCTTTTGTGCCTCTGCCCTTTGATTGTGTGGCAGGTTTGGCATGCCTCTCATTTTTGGAAGGGTGTGAAAATGGAATCTGTAGCCTCTGTTTATAATGTCCAGGATCCATTTGTCTTTTGTGACAATATGCCAATTTTTCGAAAATAATGCCAGTTTTCCTCCTAAGGGGGCTGCCATTTGAGTCTTGCTTGGCATGCAAAGGGGAAAGTCATTGGGTTTGCTTTCTGAATGATTGCGAGTTATCCTCACCACCTCTTTGTCATGGAGCTTGCCATTGCCTGCCTCTAAACGATCCTTGAGATTGTCCTCTGCCCCTCGGGCACCTGTATCTACCTCTTTGGGGTCTGTCTGTGGCTGGAAAGGACCAATTTTTGGAAGGCCAATTTCTACTGAAACGTGGGGGTTGTACCTGTAGAAAATCTTTCACAGTTTGCATTGATTTGGCCTTTTCCTCTATTTTCCTTAATACCTCCTCAGCATTAGCTCCAAATAATACATCCTTTTGTAGAGGGGCATCTAGTAATTTAGCTTTGACATGATCAGGCAAGGTTTGTTCCTTGAGCCAGGCATGTCTACGTATGACCGATCCTGTAGCAGCAGCTCTACATGAGGCCTCTAGAGCATCAAAACCACATTGTAAGGTATGCTTACCCACTTGTTCTGCACTATACATCAAATCCTGCAACTCCTTCAAGTCTGGTTGTTCAGGTTGTGACATTTTACTTTTCAATTGTGATAACAAAAACTGTTGGTATTTTAGCATATAGAACTGACAGTTTAATGCCCTCATGGCTAAGGTAGCCGAGGTATATACCTTTTTCCCTACCTTTCTAAGGATCTGGAATCCCTCTCGGAAGGTAATGGATTTTTAGCAGTGGAGGCCTTAATTCCCTTGGGGCCCTGTGAGATGGTTTCTGGGTCAGCAGCATGGCTTTTGTATAGAAATTGGTGTGAGTCAGGAACCCTGTAGTACCTGTCAGGCTTGACTGGGGCTGGAGGCAGAGAATCCGGGTTAAGGCAAGCCTCCGAGTAAACATCATCTAGGATGTCCAAGACAGGAGGTATAGCCAGAGGCCTGTGCTGAGGTAGCAAGAGAAATTCCCTAAGCCTTTTCTTGGAATCTGAATAATCTTGGCCTTCCCAGTGGAAGTGTTCCCTTAAGGGATGCAAAGTTTCCCCAAATGAGTAATCCTCTGGGGGGGATACAGAAGGAATAGACTCCTCTGCATCAGAGTCTTCAAAAGGGGAGTCAGAATGCTCCTGATCATCAGAATGCTCTGAAATAATGCAGCCCTGATCAGAGGAGGGGGATTCTTCCTGCACTCTGGGCCTTTTGTCCGGTGGGGGCTGAGAACCCCTGATAAGAGTAATTAAATCCTCAGCCATTTTAAGCATCTGTTTTTTAGGCATGGGGCCTGGGGATGGGCCCTGTGTAGCTTGTCTCTTAGAGTGCATGGCTGCTTTAGACTTAGTGAAAGCCTTGATGGAAAAAGAAGAGGAAGGTCTGAAGACACCTTGAGTGGAGGTAGACCTGTCCACATTGTGAGGTTCGACGCCAAGAGTGGCTTCAGTATCTGTAGTCGGGGTGTGGGCCGAGGAGCCTGCGAACTCGGGCACAGGAGACACCGCCAATGAAGTGTCGTCGGTAGTCAGGGGCTGCGTAGGCGCCTCGCTGAGAACCGGACCACGTGTAGTCGGCTTTGGCATGGTGTCGGTAGAGGCCGCGGACCTCATGTGTCGGTCCTTATCTTGCGTTTTTTACACAAAACTGGAGTCGGCGTATCCGACGATATAATATAGTTAAATGTTTTTCCAAAATAATGCTGGCCGAACTCTGCCCGACGCTTAATAGTGCGTTTGTTGAATGTAGCACAAAAGCGACAGGCCGAGACGTCGTGGTCTGGGCCTAAACAAGGTATACAGAGGGAATGGAAATCCTTATGCGGTATTTGCTTCCCACATGAAATACAATTGTTAACTTTATCTGACATCGGTCTGAGGCAAGAAAAGTTTCCCCAACGGGGTACTTAGCTTTCAAGAAGACTTCGGTTTCAAAATTTTCGTAATTTCAGGAGCTGGCCAACCGGCACTTGCGAACTGCTTCTGCTTCGGGCACCGCGCGGCAAGAAAGACTGAAGAAAATGGCGTCGGCTGGTTCCTTTATACCCCTGTCGCACTGACGTCAGGGAAGATGCGACGACAACCGACGCCAGACCTAGACTTTGGAATTCGGCCGACCGAGGACCCGCCTGACGGCAGGAGAACCCATCTGTTAGCTGTATGCACGATGAACATCAACTGTAGTTTGGAAGTCACTTCAGAGTTTAAAGTAAAACCTTCAATATCTGGATTCATCCTTATATGATTTGCTAGGAGTTCCATAATGAGAATGAAAAGCAAAGGAGAAAGAGGACAGCCTTGTTTAGTTCCTTTAAGTATTTGGATAAATATAAGAGCCAATTTTATGTATGCTTGACATCCACTATAAAGGTGTGTAATGAGTTGTATAAAGTTATTAGAAAAATGTAATGTTTCTAAAGTATAAAAAATATACTCCCAATGTACAAAATCAAAAGGACAGTTTATATCCAAGCTGAGCAGTGTTAAAATTTTCTTTGAGTTAAAGGCATAATCTATTACAATTAATGATCTCTTAATACTTAATACTATCGTATGCATTTCTATTCAAGATAAAACCTGTTTGATCTTCATCAATTAGGAATGAAAAAATGTCTTCAATCTATTTGCATAAATAGTCATAAATATCTTGTAATCTACATTTAATAAAGAGACTGGTCTATATGAGGAACACCTAGTAGGATATTTATCTGTGTTCAATATGGGTGAGATAAGAGTGCATTTCCAAGAGGGGGTACATTAGTTAGGTCTTGACATTGGATAAAGACTTGGTGCATTAAGGTCAAAGCTTCTTTAGATAGTATTTTATAGACTTCAGGAATAATTCCATTGTTACCTGGGGCCTTATTTTGTTTTAGGGTATTAAATTGATGTTTTATTTCTGGTAATGAGATTTGTTTATCTAAATCCTTAATCTGCATTTCTGTTAGTTTATTTTTGGTATATTTTTAATGAAAGATCTTACAAGTTCTTTAGATGCTAAAGTGATTGAATTTTGATTAATTAAAGTAATCCCTAAATTCCATTAAGATATCTCCTATTTCAGTTACATTCTTCTTTTTTTTAACTGAATAAAGCTCTTTAATGTGATTAAGTTTGCTAAGTCTCTTGGTCTTGATTGCCAAATTATTTAATGATTTAAGATTGGTAGACAATTTCATAAATTTAAGCCACGGTGGTGCAGTGGTAGTGTTGTCACCTCACAGCAAGAGGTTCTCCCATTCGATTCTCAGCTGGAGCGCCTTCTGTGTGGTGTCTGAATGTCCGCCCCACGGTCGAGTGGCATTTGAAAGACATGCGTGAATGGGCGTGCCTTCCTTGAAGGTTGGGCATTGGGCTGGCACCTCGGCACCATAAAAATCTACTGCAAATCATTAGTGGACCGAAGTTCCGCTGTGGCGTCCTCAAACCGGGAAAAGCCGAAATAAGAAGAAGAAGACAATTTCATAAATTTGAATCTCTCTAGACTAATCATGGTCTTGTGTTTCAAAATTTCTAAGTATTTACTCTTTTAAGTATTGATTTCTTCGATCTTATTAATTTTATTTTTTTGATTGTAAAATTTTAACTTATCAATTTTTTTTTCTTGGAGATCATTTATTTCCTTATCCCATTGTTTTTTTTTATTATTTATATACCAGGATATAATTTTCTCATAAAGGTAAGTTTTAAATGCATCCCAGACATAAATATCTGAGGTATGCTCAGTAATATTAAGCTTAATAAAATGCTGTGTTTCAGATGTAATGAAGTCTTTAAAGTCTGACAAAGTAGTTAAGTATGCTTGCATTCTTTTAATTTGAGTACAATAATTTGGATTAATTAAAATCTCAAAGGATATAATTATGATCTGATAATGAACGCAACATTACTTTTACTTTACTTATTATTTATTAACTGGTTAGAAATATAAACCCTGTCAATTCCAGATTATTTACCACACCTTTGTGAAAAATGTGCATATAAAAAAGAGAATCCAGTTCAAAAAATCATTAATGTCTCTAATGTGGTATGTTTCTGTGAATTTGCTCAAGTTTCTGACTGAGGGAGATATTCTTCTTTTATTAGAGGCAGTATAGTCTTTATCGTTTGATATACAATTAAAATCTCCTGCCAAAATAATATGTTCTTTAGATAATTGTACTATTTGATTTAATTGTTTAACTGTATGAATTCCAGCAGATATTAATTAAAGTATTTATTTTTCTATTAAGTTCCAATGTAATTGTGCAAAACATTCCTTTGTCATCTTTGTATGTGTAAAATACATTAGTAAAAGGAAGAGAATTATTCCATAGTATTGCTACACCCCCTTTTCTTCTGATGATGATGAGAACTGGATAACACTGAATAGTTTCTATTATTAAGTTTAAGTTGTCTTTTAGAAGATGTGTTTCTTGTAAAAGTACATTAGGTTTGAAAAGTTTCAGATATTTATATAAATTTCCCCTTTTGCAACTAGTTAATCCATTAATATTAATAGAAATATCTTTTAAAAAGGACATAAAATGTAGTGATTAATCTTACTTGAGTGATGACCAATAAGTTATTATATAAATACAGAATTTCACTCCATCAGTATTAGTGTTTGTTTTGCTAAATCTGTAGTCCAAACAATATATAGCAGTAGAATATACCAAATTTGTATAAAATATAGACACCAATTGAAAACATATAATAATTATGTACAATAAGACTAGAATTCTATAAACCATTAACCCCTTCATGGAGTTCAAAGAAACTCCCAACTTAAACAGTATCCCTGTTTAAGTTAACCGCCCTACTACAAACAACAGTTATCTACCACCCATCCGCAAACCCAAAAGGAAGAAATATTTCCCCCTTATAATAATATAAAAATTAAATGAGTCCCATGCATCATATTATTCGCATACAATATGATGAACAAGAATATGACTCTACAAAAGCAAGGCATTCTATTTACTAGGTTTAGTTGTTGCTGAATTGTGAATAAGTCAACTAAGATAAATTCATACTTGAATGTATTTTGCAAAATGGAACAAACATATATAATCTGTATAGGGTTATAATCTCTTTCATTAAAGTTATCTGTCAACTTCTATAACTTAACTTGATGTAATAAGCAATCAGTGCAAAATAGAGAAAGAAGGACTATAATATGCAAAGAATAATTGTTGAGTTAGTACATCTGCAAATTCCCACTAAACTACACATGGGAGTAAAATCAATGTATAAACCTATGAACAACCCCCCCCCCCTAAAAAAATTACAAGATTAACAGTACGCTATATCTTTACCAAGTTGTCCAAATATTTAAGTTTTGTAAAGAAAGTTGAGAGGGAATCTTGCACTAGCATAATATTTCACATTAAGCACTACATAAGTGGGGTTATTCACAGAAAAGTTAGCATGAAAACATGTTATGGCAAGTAAGCATGCTAATTCACATGTCACATTCTATTGATATAAATTATTAAATATATAATAATAATAATAATGATCCCTGCTGTTATCCAGGTGTAAATACCATCATAATCTACAAAAAGAAGACATGTGGGTCTGTAATCATCATTCAAGACACTGAGTAACTATAGATCAGGTGCAGTGTCATACCAAGTATCATAAGATTGTACAGTTCAACAAAATCAGCCCTATCATGTAACCCCAATGTCACAATCACAGTCACTTCTTATATATGAAGCATTGCAAACAAACACTATGTGTATCTGTTCAGTGGCATGTCACAGGTTAGGCAAGCACCCTTGAGACTACTCATTGAAGTACAAAGCATTTTACTCCTAGTCTATGTACCATTTTCAATCACTAAGGAAAATCTCAAAGTGCATACACCTGATGTGCCCCATTTCCATCTTTATCCTTTATTGTCATTTCACACACCACACAGCACATTTGAGATGACCATCTAGTTCATTATGTATCAATAAACTAGATACCATCAACTTTTACTCACCACAGTATATGACATATGCAGTAGGCATTCAAGCGATGTCACATCTGACAACTCCGTTTATAATCTAAAGACCAACAGGACAATTGGATCTGAGTGGTTATATTCCAATTATCAACCAGGTAGCTGTATTCCAAGTTTCAGACTAAAGACTCTGAAATATATATATATATATATATATATATATATATATATATATATATATATATAAACAAACAGAACACATTTGTTAGATCTAGAAACTAAAATGGTTGTAATATAAGTTATAAAATGTTCACCGTAAGGAAAGCCAGAAGGACATGAAAAGTAAGAAACAAATGTTTGTATCTCTATTAGCTTTTATTTTTCTTCTCTTCCTCTCCCATCTTCTTTTTTTTTTCCATGGATTCTGTTCCTTCCCTTTTCAGAGTCAGCATGCCACAGTACATATATTTGTTGACAGACACTAAACTACAAGACCACAGACTACTATAATTTTGGCCAGCAAAAGAAGATTAAACCCAAGCCTGCATCTTGGATCTGTGAAAATTAAAATTCCAAATACTCTGGTATTCCAGGGCAATACCAACAGCATACAACCTTCCACTCCTGTTCCACTAAACTATGTTAGACGTTATGGACCCCCATGATATTTCTTACTAATAAGCAGTTACCAATCTACACAGAGACCGCTGATGTACTGTAATCCAAATTGCACTTCACCATACTCCAAATCAAATGGGCAGACAATTCCGTAAAGAATCCAGCAGGAAATTGCAAATCCCCAGACCAGTTTAAGACGAGTACATCACCAGGTTAGCATCACAAATTATCAGACAATTATCTAAAAAACAATCCACTAGCAGAAAAAAACAGTCACGGCCAAATCCAGCCATGCTCCACCCACAATGCCCAGAAAACCCCACACTACTTCAGAAAGTTACAGCCAATCTCACAAGCCCCCCAGAAAGAGCCAGCGCTCAACCAAAACAAAATGGTGACTAGAAACTTATGCCACTGTCCAGACTCCATTGAAAACTCAAGTAATCCATCAAGTTCCATATCTTAGCAAAGTGCAAATAAGAGAGGAATTGTAGCCACAAAACACAAGCAGAATCACCTTCCACCACCCAAACAACACAACCTTAGATCAAAATCACAAGCCAGATAATAAAGTTAGATTTATAACATCAAAACAGAACATTTCTTATAAGGTTCAGTCCTCCCTGTCTCATATATGCAGGCTCTGAAACTAGTATAAATAAGGGCAGGGGCATGCCCCAAGATTCTGCAATCTCACAACCAACATAAATACCAACCTATATGTAGACCACAGCTCAGGACTGAAGCTGCCAGTCCCATCTCCATGGAAATTACTCCCTATGCCTACAAATAAAAAGGCAGATAGAAAAAAAAAAAAATAAGTTAAAATAAAAAGTGTTTTGTTCTGTGGTATAAGGTGTGGTAGTGAATTATATGCATTTCAAGATTCTATCCACTTCCTTTTTGAAAAGGTCAAAGTTTGAACTTCCTCTTTCCTTTACAGTTGTGGCGATTGCTGATGTTAGAAGGGATAATTCACCAGATGTGTCTTGAGACCAGTTTACAAGATAACAGAAGGTTAGACTTTTAGCGAGAACTAATAATAAGTGATGTAAAAAAAAAAAACTACACTGGATAAAGTAGGATTCGTGACTTTGAGCCATTAAAACACACTCAACAGTCAATATATCATAAAAAAGGGAAGGCATCCAAATCAGTCTCACTATAAAGCACAAGATAAATATAGAAATATGACAAAAAAAAAAAAAAACATTTATAGGTGTTAAAATACCAAACCTAACCATTTGGAAAACAAACAGTAACAGTTCAAGCTGTCTTGAAATGCAGGTCTTAAACACTCGATAAAATCTGAAAGAACAGTTTACATTGTCCTAAATATAGTTTCCTTCCTGTAATCCCCATGGATGGAACAAAACAACTTAAGTAAATGTTTTCTCAACAAATGTGGATAAGCTCTGATAAGCTCTGATTATTATGTAAATAGGGGGGAAGCAAATGAGGGGAAACTGCAAGCTACCGGAACAGAGAAGTTATTTATTTTTCAGTCTCTTCTTCTTGTCAGTTGACTTCCAGTTATTATTTTCTGCAACTCTTTTCAGAGAGATGCTTGACCAATACATATCTTCTGTTTTATCTAAAATTGTGTTTGATCTTATAAATGACACAGCAGAGTCAAGATCTTCAAAAACTTTAACACCATCAGGAAGGAATAATTTTAGTCTAGCATGAACTAAGAGATGTGCTTTGATTTGGTTCTTTTTTAGTTGTTTAATTAGAGGATGGAAAAGTTTTCTTTTAGAAATGACAGCAGTTGAACAGTCATTGTCAAAGTGAATAACATTGTCTTTTATTTGTATAGGTGATATAGCCCAAGCAGTTTTCAAGACTAGCTCTTTATCTTGTGAAGACATAAATCTCACAATTACTGATCTATGTGTGATATTAGTAGAAGATGTAGCAAGTGATCTATGTGCTCATTCAATTCCTTATGAAAGAGCTTCTGGGAGATCTGAGATAGATGGTAGCCAAAAGGTTAAAAAAAACTCACCATGTTATTGCCTTCAATATTGTCCAGTAATCCAAAGATCTATATATTGTTCATTCGTGATCTATTCTCCAGATCCTCTAGTTTATTCTAAAGGAAAGTATTTTGTTGTAATAAAAATTCATTGTTGTTCTCTCCCTCATGAAGTCTTCCATCTATGTCATTAAGAAACTGTTCAATACCGGAGATCTGGGTTTTCTGTAGTTGTAGGTCTTTATATATTAAATCCATCTGCTTTGAGCACTTCTCTTTAAAGTCATCTATTTTTGTGTCCATTTTGTCCATTTTCAGTGACAATTCAGGCATGTTGGTTGACAAAGATATTAGTGCCTTCTTGACTGAAGAGTCCATGAAATTAGTCCTACAATGACTCATCTTTCAGTAAGAAGTGATGGGAGAAAGTTGTCAGGAGATTATTTGACAGGAAAATTACAACAAAGTTGTATATATTTTTTTATACAATCTTAGATTATATTTAGGATACCCAAAATATGAAGAAATACTTTGATAAGGATTGTTTAAAAATATTAAATCCTGTCAGAAATGCTTAAAGTGGCAGAGCTATAGAAAACTGCTGCTAGTCAGTGTACATTTTGGCCACGCCCCCAGGAGGGACCATTTCTAAAGAAGTCAAGGTAAGATAGATATTTTACTTTGGCAGTAGAAAGTTAATATATTGGGTGAACAATAAGAGTCCAATATTCTAGCCTTTAGGAACTCTTACTAGTTATGTACTTCTATAGAGGAGGCTTTATGAGTTTTGTAAAGGTTCTGTTTTCAATAATCTGTTGTAAACAAAAACTGTATCTGTTAGTTTGCCTTTGTCTGTTTCTGGTAAGGGAGGCATTATTATGGCTATCAGTGGCCTGACTGTGCAGGGGCAGGAGAGTTTTAGAAAATAAGGATGAAGATCATTTGCATATATAATTCTAAGTCAAGAAAAGCCAAGTGCAAGGTTTTGAAAAACATTGCCCTGCCTGTGAAGACTAAGTCTTCAGCATTACCCTTTGTAAATGCGCATATAGATTTTATCCATATGCAGTGGTGTGCTGCATTTCTCTACATTCTGGTCATTGTATTTTTTTTTTTTTTTTGCAAGGATGGAGGCTTATGCATGTGCTAAATGTGATACTGCGTAGCACAGAAATTGTTAATTTATTCCTCAATTTGTGTACCTCACAGTATTAATTCAGACAAAGGTACCCATTTTACTGCTGAAATCATTAAGAAATTGTGTTCTGTGTTTAAAATTTCTTTGCAATTACATTGTCCCTCCATCCACAGTCATCTGGTCATTTTGAAAGGTCTAACAAAAGTCTTAAAATCAGAATTAGAAAAAAATGTAGTGAGACCAGGATTCAAATGGCCAGATGCTTTGCCTCTGGCTTTAATGATTATGCAAGAAACAGTAAATGCTACTCATAAACTAAGCCTGCTTAAAATTCTTATGGGCCATCCCATGAAGATTTGCTGGACTATTGCTCAGAACTTGTCTATATTTTGTAGACTTTTTACAAAAAAGTCATGGAGGTTCTCCTGCCACTAGCCACCATCCCTTGCCAGGATTTATGACCAAGTAATTGGGTCTACATAAAGGCATTTCTATGCAAATCTTTTTTGGAACCACAATGGAAGGGACCTCATCTCATTCGCCTAACTACTTATCCTGCAGTTTAAAGTGTGCTAAAATACCAAATTGGGTCCATGCTTCACATTGCAAGAAAACCTGCTTGACATCTCCTGAGTCAACAGAAAATGGTGTCACACCTCCTTCTGATGACATCATTGAGTCTCCTCCTTCAGCTACTTCCAATCAACATGAGAGAAAATCTGTTTCTTCAAATGCTGCATGAATATGCCAATGACTTAAATGTTTCCAGCTGCTGGGTGTGGATTTGTTCATCATGATGTCAAACAGGACATTCTAATGTTACCTGTCCCTGTACAACAGACTTGTTTATAAAAGTGAATTTCTGTGGAAAATGAAACCTGGTTTAACGTTATGGAATGGACTAAGAAAATATATTACCAACTGGCTGCATCAACACAAGGTATTACTTGTTATGCTAGAAAAGGAACTGTGCAGGTAGGTATGATACCAGTTGTTGTTGTTGTATCTTTCGGCTTTTTCCCAGTTAGGGGTTGCCACAGTGGAACTCCGGTCCACTAATGATTGGCAGTAGATTTTTACGTACCAATTTGCCAGCTCTGATGCACAACCTTCAATGAAGGTACGCCCATTCATGCATGTCTCCACACAGAAGACGCTTTAGCTGAGAATCGAACAGGACAACGTCTTACTGTGAGGCAACAATGCTACCGCAGCACCACCAAGGTAGGCATGATACCAGTAATGAGACTTTATTGATGGAGTTTGGATTGAAGACATATGACTGGGGGAAAAGCATGGGAATATTGGACAGTTATTACATCTGTGGAGATTGTGCCTACCCCTGGTTACCCAGAACCTGATCTAGCTGTTGTTATGTGAGACAGATGACACCAGGTATTTTCATTTTTTCTCTATACCTGCTGGAAGGTTACAGAATAAGATTGCCATACATCCTGTCGAGCAAGACATAGCTTTCTTTTCTCCACAGTATGGCCTATTGCAGACCATGTATGACATGAATCAGATGTCCTTTACTGTTAGCTGGAATGGCTAATAAGACTTCAGAACACACTGGCATGGCAAACAGAGAATTGACTGAAGTCAGAGCTTTGTAAAACCAAATAGCTTTTGAATACTTACTGGCTTTGAAGGGTGGAGTTTGTCATCTGATTGGAAGATGGTGATGCACATTTGTTTCAGAGTTTCATATTGAACAAGAAAAGGTGGCTGACTTTAAGGAACAATTGGCTATTAATATGACCAAACCTGAGTCTGGTTGGGCCTTGTTTGGGTGGCTGGGTAATATATTTGGAAACGTTGGTACAAGCATAATGCAAAGTATAATTATTATAATCATGCTTTTCATAACTATCGTGTACTCTGTTATTAAGAATTGGTTAGTGAACTGCTTTACTAGAAAAAGTGCACATGCAATGGGTATTATACCCGAACAAAAACATCCCAGGGCTCATATGTCTGACAATGGCATGATTCAGAATAATCCAGGATTGTGATGCTTATAGCATCAGAGGAATGAATTGTAATGGATATCTTATTTTTTTATGTCTATTAATGCTTATCTTAATTCACTGTTATCTTAAAAGTACTGCAACAGTTTCATATATTTTTACTGTTTAGCTGAGAAGAATAGTTTGACTTTGTTAGATTTCATTACAGCTTAGCAAACAGATGGTAAATGTTTCTTGTTATCATTTAGCCTTTAAAGGAAGTTAGGTACTTTGTACTTGTAGGAATGTCTCTGAGGTAAGTTTTCTGAAAGAAAACACATAAACCATGTGAAGATTGAAGAATGAGAAGGTTTTAAGCTATCCTTCCATATGTCTATCTTTTTATCTGTTTAATCATTTCAGCCTTGGAAACATGTTTGTGTTTTGATCATAAGCTGAGAAAGCTTTGAACTTTGAAAGAACTAAACTTTTTTTCTAATTTTAAGATATTAAAAGGTTTACATATGTGCATACAGCTGAATCTCTCTATTTTGAGATATTCCAGTATCATGATACTTTATAATAAATAATGTATTTGTATCCATAATCTCTGAAAGTCTGTTTTGAACTGAATAGCTGTATGATACTATCTGCTAACAAGTATTCCTTTTCAGAATGTATTTATATATCTGAAATTAACAGCTATGTACATTCAAAAGTAGCCTGAAGTTCATGACATATTACTATGAGAAAGTGGACAGCAGCTAAGTATCTTCTATACATATACTTTTTTTTTCATGTGTCCCATCAGCAAGCTGCTGTGCACAAACTGTCCTGAAAAGAAAAGGAGCAAAGAATTAATGTACTCACCATAATGTTCCATCAGTGCTGTCCATTTTCATTCTTTCTCAACCTATGTGTCTCAGATCTGACCCTCGGATCTGAATTTGCCTTACAAACCTTTAGGCTCTGAAGATCGAGCTTCTCCCCTACCCATAACCCTTCATTCCGCCAGATTACCTCAGATCATGTTTGCTGCTAACATACTGCAGACTATATACATATAATTAGGTAACTACTAGAAAGAGATAGAACAAGGTTCAGGAGCTCAAACAGGAACTTTGGTTTCTATAAGCATATCCATCAGGTCTTTCACAGCAATGGGTAGGGCGAAGGAGGGTGGGAAGGTTGAGGAAGAATGAAAATGGACAAAACAGAAGGAACGTTATGGTGAGTACATAACTTCTTTACCTGATGTTGTCATTTTCATTCATTCCTCAACCTGGGGGATGGAGTTCCCAGCTGCGGTAACCTTGGATGGCCCTCATGGAAGGATATTCTGGAGCACTGCAGAACCAAAGGCAGCTCTATTTCTGGTGGTAATATCTAGCTTATAGTGTGAAATAAAGGTATGAGAGTTTGATCAAGAAGATGCAGCATAAATATCATCAATCAAGACCCTAGACCAACAAGCTAGGGATGTTGACATGGATCTGGTAGAGTGGGCTTTGACTTGTGTGGGCAAAGATATACCCTTAGATGCATACACAAAAGAAATATAATCTCTTAACCACTTGGCTTACGTGATCTTAGAAACTGGTTTTCAATTTTTGATATTGGTAAAGGAGACAAGCAATTAATCAGACTTTCTGAAAGATTTTGTCCTGTCCAGATCAAAACACAGTTGTCTATGAATATATAATAGATGAACAATATATTCTTCCTTG